>NC_091818.1:14491590-14794621 GCF_041296235.1 Equus asinus
AGCCAGGAGCGAGAGGAAACTTGAGGATGCCTGAATCTCTTCCATAGGGGAGATTCTGACTGCCAGCGTCACACACTCACATGTGCACACTCAGCCCCCCTACATTCTGGATGCGGGCAGAGCGGAGTCAGTATGCCTATCTAGATGTCTAGTAATATGGGACAGCAGGGGAAAATTTTTAGGAGAGAAACATTCAAAGATGGAAGATGAACAGATTTCTAAGCCCCTGTTAGTGAATGGCAAGAGGAATTTAAAGTATAATGCTCCAGATTGTTTTGAGGAAATTTACAAAAGCAGGGAAGAATGATTCCTCACTGCGCACTTAAGGTCATATTGCGTACGCAAAAGGCTGAAATCCTGAAAAAGAACCAGATAATTTTCCTTGGACAGACAAATATAGACTTAGACAACCTGATAAGTGGTAACACATGCTGTATAAAAGTTACCCGTTTAAGCAAAATTGACGTGATGACCGTTCAGAAAGTAACCCATGTAACTTCTAAGATGCTCTGACAGTGTGTCTTCAGTTTGACTTCCTCTACTGGAGAATGGTCCTGAGCCCTCTGCAGGAGGGAGACCTGGCCGCAAACTCAGAAGTGACGATTGAGTAAAACAGGATTAAAACAAGCAGGAAAATAAATTTTTGTACAACAATATTATGTACTTCTTATTGTAAGTAGATTTTAAAATTAAAACATATATATAATAAGGTGTAAAACCCTTAAGTGTACAGCTTAATAGATTACCAAAAGATAAATTACCATTAAACTACCATTCAGGTCAGAAATTAAACTTTGTCTATACCCCAAGACCTCCCTTTGTGTTATCTCCCATCAACTACTGTTTCTTTCACCCCCAAAGATAACTGCTATTCGGACTTACAGGGCTGTACTTTATTTTTAAATTTTACATACATAGAATGACATGATTTGAATTGTAATTGTCTTCTGTCCCAACTATTCTGCTTGTGAGATTCATTTAGGTTGTTGTACATGGTATTAATTCCTTCACCCTCCTTGCTGATGCTAATTGTCACACGGATTTACCAAAGTCAATTTCCTGGTTCTGCTAGAGATGAGTGTTTCAGTGACATACAATCTTTGTCTTTTACAACTATTACTGCTCTGGATATTTTGTACATATTTCATGATTGAACACACACACATTTCTGTTGGCTGTATCCTGGGAGTAAAATTCTCTGGGCCATAAGCTATGTGTATATTCAAATTTAATGAGTAATGCCAATAGTTTTTCAAAGTGATTGTCACAATTCACTCTCTAACCAACAGCACATGTGGGTTCATCCTTGCCAGCGTGTATTATTATGTCTTTTTAAACCAAGCTATTTGGTGTGTAGACTTTTACACTGTGGTTTTAAATTTCATTTTTTGGTGACTAATGAGGTTGAACATTGTTCCATATGCTTCTTGGCCATTTGAGTATACTTTCCGGTATATTAGTTGTCCAAATTTTCGATGTCTACCTGTTTCATTAGTTACTCAGAGAAGTATATTAAAATCCCCAACTATGACTGTAGTTTTGCCTTACTATTTCTGAAAATTTGAGGTTTACATATTTTGAGGCTATATTATTAGGAACATTCAAATGTAGAATTATATCTTTTTGGCACAGTTGATCCTTTTAGCTTTACAAAATGTCCTTACAAATACTAATGTTTATTCCTTAAAATCTAGTGTGTACGATATTCGTAAAGCTATTCCAGCTTTCTTTAGGTTTTTGCATGGCATATCTTTTTCTATCATATTGTTTTCTAATTTGGATTTAAATAAACTCTTTACTGCTGATCTTCTACTTGACCACTTTCTCTGTCTTCTTTTTGTTCTCCTTTACTGTCTTCTTTTAGATTAATTTAGTATTTTTTATTATTCTAAGTTTCCATGTGCTAGCTTGTTAGTTTTACATTCTTCTACTATCATTTCAGTGGCTTCTTTAGACATTACAATTTTCATTCTTGAATTATTAGACTTACTATGAGTCAATACTTTACATCCCAAACAAAGAAGAAATCTGTAACTCTCACTGTATTTGTCCTTTCAGGATTCTTGTGCTATTGTTTTTGAATTATTCTTATTCTGTGTTTTAAACAATATGAGACATATTTTTATGCAGATAATATTTATTTAGATTTTCCATATAATCACTCCTAATTTAGTCCTTCGTGTATTCCTTGCCTCCACCTACAAATACATTTCTGAATAGCACTTTTAGTATTGGGAGGTGGGGATTAACATTTTTTTTCTTTCAGTCCTTTAACACATGTTTTCTGGCTTCCATTGCTTTTGTCAAGAAGTCAGCTATCAGACATATTATAGCTCTTTTGCAGTTAAAGTATCTTTGTCCCTCTGGTTACCTACAAGAAATTCTTGTCTTTGTTGCTTAGCAGGTTTACAATTCGTGCCTAGCTATGGCTTTTTCTATATTTATCTTGCTTAAGATTCTTTGTGCTTCTTTATCTGTGACTTAACATCTTTCATCAAATTTTAAAAATTATTTTTTCATATATTACTACTGTTCCTTTCTGTCTCTCTTCTCAGACTCAACTTATGTATATATTAGATCTTTTACAATGTCTTCTACATCTCTTATGTTCTTCCCTACACTTTCCTCCCATTTGGCTTTCAGTGTTAGTGACTCAGAAATTTCTTCTGACTTGTTTTTCAATTCACAGATTCTCTTCTCAGCTGTATCTAATCTGATATTAAAACCACAAATGGATAATTTTTATTACTGTATTTGTTAATTCTAAAATTTACACTGAATTCAGTTTTATAGTTTCCATTTCTCTGATGAAGCTCTTGTTCTTGTCATTAAACTTATGGCAAATGATAAATTTAATTTTCTTCACAGATAATTTCACAAATTGAATTATCTGTAGGTTTGTTTCTACAATTTTTTTAAAAACTTTTTTTCCATTGAATAGAAATTATATATGAAATACTTTAGAGAAAATTTTAATATTCTATTTTAAATTATGTTGCAAAAAATATACCATATTTTTGGTGGGGTTTTTTTTGGTAAGGAAATTCACCCTGAGATAACATCCATTGCCAATAGTCCCCTTTTTTTGCTTGAGGAAGATTAGCCCTGAGCTAACTTCTGTACCAAGCTTCCTCTATTTTGCATGTGAGATGTCTCCACAGTATGGCTGCTAGCTGGAGTGGTCCATGCCTGGAATATGAACCTGCAAACTCAAGCCACCAAAGCAGAGCACACTGAACTTTAACCACTCGGCTGTCAGACTGGCCCTCTACTGAATTTGTTTTTGAACTTTTAGGAAACTATGCTACTTAGACAAAGGTTGTGTGTGAATGCATGTGTTTATGTATGTGTATGTATGTGAAAATCAAGGGAAAAGACTCAGTTCTACATTTCAGTTGATGTAGCATTGAATAAAGACACATGGTCAGGTCTGGTGTAGTACATCAGGATTCTTCAGAGAAACAGAAGCAATAGGATTTATGGGTACACAGAGAGAGGGAGATTTATTTTAAGGAATTTGCTCATGCAGTTGTGTGGCTGGCAAGTCCACAATCTGCAGGTCAGTTGAGCAGGCTGGAGACCAAGGAAAAGTTAATGTTGCTGCTCGAGTCTGAAGGCAGTTGGAGACAGAAGTCCCTCTTCCTCAGAGGATCTTAACATTTAGGCTTTCAACTGATTGAATGAGGCCTAGACATAGTGCAGAGTACAATTGCTTTACTCAAAGTCTACATAGATTTATGTGTTAATCTCATCTAAAAAATACCTTCACAGCAACATTTGGAATGGTGCTCAACCAAATATCTGGGAACCATGGATTAGACAAGTTGAAGAATAAAATTAACCATTACATATGGTGTGGTGAGATGGCTCAGAAGTCAGATAAGAACCAGAATTAACTAAAAGAACAAGTCCTACCCCTTCCCAGGAAATATTGCTGAGATTGTTGGATTTTTCACAAGTACCACAATGGAGTGCTTGCTAATGCTTATAGATCATAACAGCAGAGAAACTGATAGTGAGTTATACTATCATTGATAGTTTATGTACAATTTAATATTTTATTAGCTAATGTAGGAATATTAAAATGCACTCTTTTATGCACTGCAGTGAATGCAGTGGTAGTCATCCAAAATCTCCTTGATGCTGACGGGCTCATCCCCCATATTCTAGAGATATTTGTTCCTGATTACTCACAGCTGTGTCCCCTGTTGGAAAGTGTTCTCAAGTTCAGGAACTGCCACACTTAAGTTTATGACGTCTCCTAAGTGACAGACCATGGCCAATGACTGGCCTAACCCCCATACAACAATTTAGGACAATTCTGAGGGACAATTCCAGCTCCAGCTTCAAGGTTCCCTGTAGAAGTGCCTGTAGCTACATTTGAAACTGCACTATAGGTCAACCTTTTCCCCTGTCCAATCCTGCCTTCCTCATCTCCTAATAGTTATAATTCTTCATAGTATTTCCCAACAAATTTAACGTGCATGTCTTAAGTCTGTGTCCATGAGAAGCAGAGATTTGCATGCAAAAACGTTATTGGTGAGTATTCTGAACAACATTACCTGTAAGGAAATAAGAGTGTAGCAAAAAGTTGAACCATGATACAATTGCAACTAAGGCTTTATCCAATTCCGTAGGGAGTTTAGAGCAGAGATACACTTCCATAGTTATCCTGAATTGAAGCAAGTGATCTGGGCCTTTGTCCCTTTATATGGAGAAATAATTGAATGCAGGCTACCCCTGATAAGGGAATATAACTTTGGGTGAGGAATAACTTTTTTTCTTTTTCAAAAAAAGCCAATATCCTTGGAAGGGACTTCCTTTTGAACCACCAGCAGGCACTACTCTCGGCAACTGGGAGAAGGAGTATCTTAGTCCCTAAGGGAAGATCCAGGTAACACATCAGAGTGTTCACCACACCATTGAACTCTCTGTCTCATCTTCTGTTTCCTGATGCCAAGAGTGTTCCTAGGAAGCAGATTCTAAAATGTGATTTTAGACCTAGCTGCCTGACCATGAGGACCTTTTTCTTTGTGGTAGGTAGTGCACGAACAAGGATTGGTCTGCAGCAAGAGTCTAACTCTTTAGACTTTCAGTAACATAAACTGAGAGGGAACACAAGTGAAAGGAGATGTGCTGGCTGCTGCGATATATCCAGTGTAAGGGAAATGATAGCTATAAGGCTTTGGGAATTTGCTGGTTGTTGCTAAGCACAAATGATTTATTAAAAGAGCTAATATCAGACTTATGGGGGTTAATTACTAATTCAGGCAAAATATGAGCACCAGAGTATCTCCTTGATATGACCCCTTACAACTAGAAGGCAGACAGGGGGAAGACCAGACTTGGCATTTAACTTTAAAAGTAATAAAGCATCATGGAAAGTTTTCAGCTCTGCTAGGTTTCATATGCCAATGTGAGGGTCCAGATAGGGAACTAGTGAGATCTGAGACTTTGGATAGAAATACCTGAGTAGATGCATCTCATAACCTTGAATACCTACATTCCCTTAAACCTGCTGCATCTGCAAAAGTATCCCATTCACTCTTATCAAAAGTTAGTCTCTTCTCGCCCTTACTTGTTGATCATATAGAAGCCTCAAATGAGGCAGGTGTCTTAGAACACAATTCTTGCCCCCACCTCAAGACCTAACCCCCCACCTCAAGATCTACCCCCATTGCCTCTCCTGAAAGCAGAACAATAGAAAGCATCAAATCAAATCCCAGCATAGCCTTTCTGGCAATATTCTAAGCCTGCTAATCGAGGGCAAGGTCTACCGAAGAGAGATGCATAATCTGGTTAATTATAACCTGGGAACCAGTGGCATGCATGGAACTGTATTATGAGAATGCTAGATTATGTGATGCAGAACATAGATTTGGAAAAGGGATAGTTCACGGATATTGGAGCACTCTCCCATGATACAGGCTGTATCACCCTGGGGAGAACCCAAGAGACATTGCCAATACATGGCTGAGATAGACTGTGGAAACTTGGAAAAAAGCAATCTTCACTAAAAATAACACCTCACTAAGTGGAATGCCAGGATGGCCAGAGTAGATGATGAATAAAAAAATCAAAATATAAAGAGAGGGCTGGTCCTGTGGCTGAGTGGTTAAGTTTGTGTGCTCCTCTTTGGTGGCCCAGGGTTTCACTGGTTTGGATCCTGGGTGCACACGTGGCACAGCTCATCAAGCCATGCTGAGGTGGTGTCCATGTGCCACGACTAGAAGAACCTATAACTAGAATATACAACTCTGTACTGGGGGGCTTTGGAGAGAAGGAGAATAAGAAGAAAAAAGAAAAGAAGATCAGCAACAGAGTTTAGCTGAGGGCCAATCTTTAAAAAAAAAATGTAAAGAGAATTGGAAATATCAGAATAGAGTAAATCTAGAATTCCTACCAGCTAAATGTTTTATAGGAGAGGTCAGAGGATACTCCACTTATCAAAATGATAGCAAATGTGACAGTGAGAGGGACAGAAGTGTTACTGAGATGCACAGTAGTGGTTGTCTGTAGGAGACCGGGGCTGATGGGAGGCAAAGCTATTACGGAGCTGGGAACCCTGACAGCAAAGAGAATGAAATAACAGAAGCCACATGTTGGTGCTTAACTGTCAGAAGCAAGATTTGGAAAAATTATTGTACTAAATAGCAAGATAGCTGTGGCAGCCAGAGTAGGGAGGCCCAATGCTAAGAAAACTAAGGAAATAATTAAGAAAACACAGAATCCTTTGGGGTGAGATAAACGGGCATTCAAAGGAGGTATTACTCTTCTGGTGGAGCACATAAAGAGCTTGGAGTTGTCACTCCATCCTAACAGCAAGTGAAAAAGTGAATAAACTGAAAAATCAACAACTCTGTGGGATAGCTACAAAAGGTGTAACAAACACATAATGGGAATTCCAGAGGAAGAAAAAAGCAAGGAAAGAACAGAAAAAATAGATGAAGCAATAATGACTGCAAATTTTCCCAAATTAATATCAGACACCACAGATCCAGGAAAATCAGAGAACACCAAGCAGGATAAATGTAAAAAAGAAAAAAGCCCTACATCTAGGCATAGCGTATTCAAAGTGTAGAAAATCAAAGATAAAGGAAAAGTCTTGAAAGAAACCAGGTAGAGGAAACAACTTAGTTATAGAGAAGCAAAGACAAGAATTACATCTTTCTTCGCAGAAATCACGAAAGCAAGAAAAGAGTGGAGTGAAATATTTAAAGTGTTGAAAAACCATGAACCTAGAATTCTGTACCCTGTGAAAGAAACCTTCAAAATGAAAGGAGAAATAAAGATTTTCTCAGACAAACAAAAACTGAAGGAATTTGATGACAATAGACCTGCCTTGCAGGAAATGTTAAAAGAAGTTCTTTAAAGATAAGGAAAATAATATAGATCAGAAACTTGGATCTACTCAAAGTAAGAAAGAGCATCAAAGGAGGAAAAGTGAAGGTAAAATGCCTTCAATTTTTCCTATTCTGAATTGATCTAACAGATAACAGCTTATTTAAAATAATAATAGCAGCACCGTATCCATTATAAATACGTATTACATATTTATATGTATAATTATGTATAAAGGAAATGAATGACAATAATGATGCAACGGGTGGTAAGGGGGAATTGGGAATATTTTGCTACTATGAGGTACTTGCACTACCCGTGAAGCAATACAGTGTTATTTGAAAGTGGACTTGGATCAGTTCTAAACGTATATTGCAAACTCTAGGATAACCATCAATAAGAGTAAAATAAGAAATATAATTGATATTCTAAGAAAGGAGATAAAATAGAATCATATAAGTTTCTCAATTAAAATCACAAAAGACAGTAAATGAGTGGAAGACAAAAATAGGATCAAAGAACAAGAATAATGAATAGAAAACAGCAATAAATATGGTGGACATTAATCCAGCTATATAGATAATCACTTTAAACACCAATGTCATGAATATACCAATTAAAAGAGAGAGATTGTCAGAGTGGATCAAAAGCCAAGCTTCAGCTATATGTTGTCTACAAGAAACTCATGTTAATATAAAGGCACATAAAGATTAAATGTAAGGGGATGGAGAAATATATACCATACTAACACTAATCAAAAAAGAGTGAGATTAGCTTTATTAATTTCTTACAGAGTAAACTTCAGAGTAAGGAAAGTTACCAGGGATAAAGCAGGGTATTTCATAATGATTAAGTGGTCAATTCTCCAAGAAGAAATAACATTTCATAAAGTGTATGTGCCAAACGAGAGAGTAAAAATGTGTAAGACATAAACTGATAAAATTGCGAGGAGAAATGGAAGAATTCATTATTATAGTTGGAGGCTTTAACACCCCCCTATTAGAAATGGGCAGATCCAGCAGGTAGAAAATCAGTGAGAACCAGTTACACTTAACAGCACTAATCAATCAACTAATATAATTGACATCTACTGACTATTTCAACCAATATCAAAAAAATACACACTCTTCTCAACCTCTCATGTAACATTCACTAAGACAGACCATATTCTGAGCCATAAAACACATCTTAACAAATTTAAAAGAATGGAACTCATATAATGTCTGCTCTCATACAACAATGGAATTAAGCTAGAAATCGATAACAGAGATAGCTACAAAATCCCAAAATAGAGATTAAATAAACAACGTATTTCTAAATAAAATATTGGTCAAAGAATAAATCTCATGAAAAACTTCTAAAAATATTATTATCTAAATAAAAGTGGAAATACAATATATCAAAATTATTGAGATACAGTGAAACTAGTGTTTAGAGGGAAATTTATAGCATTGGATGTGCATATTAGACAAGAAGAAAGATCTAAAATAAACCATCTAAACTTCCACATTAGAAAACTAGAAAAAGAAGAGCAAATTAAATCCTAAGCAAGCAGAAGAAAAAAAAAAAACAACAAAAATTAGAACAGAAGTCAATAAAATTGAAAACAGGTCGTTGATAGAAAAAATCAAGAAAACCAAAAGCTGGTTCTTTGAAAATACCAATAAAATCAATAAGCCTGTAAACAGGTGAACCAAGAAGAAGAGAGAAGACATTTATTAATAATATCAGCAATGAAAAAGGAGATATCTCTATAGATCCCATGGATATTAAAAAGTTAATAAAGGGACGTGGACCATTTGGACATTCCACGGAACATTACTTTGGCTCATTACATTAATGACATCATGTTAATAAGCCTGGATAAGAAAGAATTGGCAAGCCCATTGAAGATTTTGGTAATTTATATTCACTAAAGAGAGTGGGGTATATTCTATTAAGATTCAGTGCCTACCACATCATTAATGATTTTAGAGTCCCATTTGTTTGAGGCATGCTGGAGTATCTCTTCCAAAGAAAAGAATAAATTATTGTATCTTGCACTCGCTACCACAAAAAAAGACTCATAATGCTTGAAGGCATCATTGGGCTCCTGGGGCAGAGCATCCTTGACAGGGCAGTACCACTCCAACCTTTTTAACAGACCTGGAGGGCTGCTATTTGAGAGTGAGGCTGAGAGCAGGAAATGGCTCTCCAACAAGTCCACACTAAGGTAAAAGCAGTCCTGCTGCATGGACCATATGTCTCCACAAACGGTAAAGTAATACAGATTTCTATTTTGGGAAAAGATACTGTATAGAATTTATGGTAAGCAACAATAATAGAATGATACTGTAGACCCATTCTTCTGGAACAAGGCCGTGCCATCTGTAGCAGAAAACTAAACACCCTTGAAAAAGCAGCTCTTAGAGTGCTTCTAGGCCCTTTTGGAGACTGAATGTCTGATAACAGCCATCAAATGACTTGCATACAGCTCCCTACAATCAATGAATTGCATCCTATCGATCCAATCACTAAGCAGGAAGGCCTGGCCTGGCAGCAGTCCACCATATTACAGAAGCGGTTCATCAGGATTGGGTCCAAGCAGGGACAGAGAAAAGTAAAGAAGGTCCAAGTGTGGGTACACGTTCATGGAAGTCCATGAATCTTACCTGACACTGCACCACCCTAAAGACACAGATCAAATAGAATGGTGGGATAGCCTCTTAGATATAAAACCAATGCACCCAGCTTGAAGATAATACCCTGTAAGGGATGGGATGCTGTGCTCCACAAATCACCGTGTATGATGTGGTGAAATTTTCCCAGTAAACAGAAATCGTGTGTCCAGGAACCAAGGAGTACAAGTAGGAGTTGCTATCTTGCTGTTACCCCCAGTGACCCACAAGGGGCAATTTGTGCTTCCTATCCCCAAAATTTGTCTCTGTGGGTCCAGAGATCCTGACTCCCTGAGGGGAATGCTTGCACCAGAAGACACGGTAATAGCCCCATTGAGCTTTAAGTGTAGTGATGTAGGTTACTTTAGACTCATCATGCCAATAGGGAATGAGAGGAGTCATCAATCTAGCAGAGATCATTTATCTTACTTATCAGGAGGAGGTAGGGTTGTTGCTGTTGTGGTAGGACAGAATGTGAATCACATTCAGATGTCTCGCTGGGGTTTTTCTTGGTGCTCCATGCCCACTTTTACATAGGCAAGTAGAGTAGCCATCATCTGAGAGGGACATCATAACCAGGGCTCAAATCTCTCAGAGATGAGGCTCTAGGTCACCCTACCAGGCAAGCTGAGCAGACCAGGAGAGGTGCTAGCTGAGGGCAGAAGGAATCTTGAATACGTGGGGAAGGAGGAATTAATGAATATCATTACAAGCTCAAAATCAACATGCAACCTTTCTCTTATAAGTTTTTCCAGGAAAAAAGAGCAAGAAGGATTCTGGAGAAGCTCTCTTCCAGATGGGGCAAATGTTATAAAAGCTAGTGTCGTTATACAACACAAAGAGTGATACTGCGGTCCGATTTCAGTTGCTGACTACCAACAGCGGTTCCTCATGGCAATTGCACTCCTACCCAGGACACAGCCTTCCCCTGGCTATGCCCCCTCTCAGGGTCTGGGGAAGTGGATAATGATTATCTGATATGGGGATAAATTAGCCCAGTTCCTTTGCTTCAAGGTGGGATAATTTCAAAAGCCCATTGGAGTTTCCTGTGGAATCAGCTGAGATCTTAGTTGCAACCAAGTTGTAGCTCAGTTTCTCCCTCTGCCAAGTCTTGCCTTCCTCACTTCTCTATGGATTTATCTCCAAAGAGCTCTTCCCAGAAAACTCTCCATAGGCACCTCTTTGTTTCCAGAAAACTCAACTGAAAATACACACACACACACACACACAACTAGGGGACTAAATTAATCTGCTTCTATCCATTTTGCTCAGCTAATTAGACAATGGTGCTAAGGAGATAAAGTTGATGATTACTTTTCATCAGCAGAAACTGAAGTGAGGGCTGGAAGCCACGACCTATTAGGTTTCTGTCAGTAAAATACTAAGTCTAGCACACATCATGGACTTTAATTAGCTCATAGATTAGTTTTCTCCTCTGACAGAGAATATAATATACAGAATATAATTCCATAAGAAATGAATCAAACCCAAGTGATTGATATAAAGGATACAAACGTTTTATGACAAGGGAACCAGGGAATATTTATAGCTCAAAATAACACCATAACAAACACCATTCTATTGAGGTCATAATAGTGTATAACACTGAGAAATTTCGATTGTACATTATTATTGACTGCCACCATATATATGTGCCCCTTTAGGCCTTATGCCCACCCCCTAATCTCCTTCCCCCTGGTAACCACTAAGTCTGTTCTCTTTGTCCATGTGTTTACCTTCCACATATGAGTGAAATCATGCAGTATTTGTCTTTATCTGTCTGGCTTATTTTGCTTAACAAAATATCCTCAAGGTCCATCCATGTTGTTACAAATGGGACGATTTTGTCTTTTTTTAGGGCTGAGTGGTATTCCATTGTGTATATATACCACTTCTTTATTGATTAGTCTGTTGGTGGGCAGTTGGGTTGCTTCTATGTCTTGGCTATTGTGAATAATGCTGCAATGAACATAGGGGTGCATAAGTCTCTTTGGATTGTTGATTTCAAGTTCTTTGGATAAATATCCAGTAATAGGGTAGCTGGATCATATGGTATTTCTATTTTTAATTTTTTGAGAAATATCCATGCTGTTTTCCATAGTGGCTGCACCGATTTGCATTCCCACCAGCAGTGTATGAGGGTTCCCTTTTCTCCACATCCTCGCCAACATTTGCTGTTTTTTCTCTTGGTGATTATAGCCATTCTGACAGGAGTAAGGTGATATCTCATTGTAGTTTTGATTTGCATTTCCCTAGTGATTAACGCTGTTGAACATCTTTTCATGGGCCAGTTGGCCATCTGTATATCTTCTTTGGAAAAATATCTGTTCATGTCCTTTGACCATTTTTTTTAATCAGGCTGTTTGATTTTTTGTTTAATTGTATGAGTTCTTTATATATTTTGGATTTTAACCCTTGTCAGATATATGATTTGCAAATATTTTCTCTCAGTTGGTGGACTGTCTTTTTGTTTTGTTCCTGGTTTCCTTTCCTTGCAGAAGCTTTTTAGTCTGATATAGTCCCATTTGTTTTTTTTTTCTTTTGTCTCCCTTGCCAGAGTAGATCCTTCTAAGACTCATGGCAAAGAGCGCACTGCCTATATTTTCTCCTAGAAGTTTTATGGTTTCACATCTTACCTTCAAGACTTTTATTCATTTTGAGTCAATTTTTGTGTATGGTAAAAGATAATGGTCTACGTCTACTTTCATTCTTTTACATGTGGCTGCCCAGTTTTACCCAACATCATTTATTGAAGAGACTTTCCTTTCTCCTTGTACGTTCCGGGCTCATTCATCAAAGATTACCTGTCCATAGATGTATGGTTTTATTTCTGGATTTCAATTCTGTTCCATTGATCTACGTGTGTATTTTTCTACCAGTATCATGCTGTTTTGATTACTATAGCATTGTAGTATCTTTTGAAGTCAGGGATTGCAATGCCACCAGCTTTGTTCTTGTTTTTAATTCTTGCTTTGTCTATTCAGGGTCTTTGGTCACCCCATATGAATTTGGTTGCCCCATATGAATTGTTCTATTTCTGTGAAGAGTGTCATTAGGATTCTGATTGGGATTGCATTGAATCTGTAGATTGTTTTAGGTAGTATGGACTTTTTAACTGTGTTTATTCTTCTGATCCACGTGCATGGAATATCTTTCCATTTCTTTATGTCATCATTAATTTCTTTCAATAATATCTTATAGTTCTCATTATGTAGGTCTTTCACCTCCTTGGTTAAATTTATTCCTAGATATTCTATTCTTTTTGTTGCAGTTGTAAATGGGACTGTAGTATTGAGTACTCTTTCTGTTAGTTTGTTATTGGAGTATAGAAATGCAACTGATTTTTGTATGTTGATTTTGTACCCTGCAAATTGTCTGTAGTTGTTGATTATTTCTAATAGGTTTCCCATGGATTCAGTTTTTGAGATAAATTGAGAAGGATAGGTATTACATCTTCTTTGAATGTTTGGTAGAATTCTCCAGAGAAGCCATGTGGTCCTGGACTTTTATTTTTGGGGAGGTTTCTGATTACTGTGTCAATCTCTTTACTTGTTATTGGTCTATTCAGATTCTCTATTTCCTTTTTATTTTTTTGTTTTTGAGGAAGATTAGCCTGAGCTAACATCTGCTGCCAATCATCCTCTGTTTGCGGAGGAAGACTGGCTCTCAGCTAACATCCGTGCCATCTTCCTCCACTTTATATGTGGGACACCTACCACAGCATGGCTTGCCAAGCAGTGCCATTTATGTACCTGAGATGCAAACCGGAGAATCCCAGGCCTCCGGAGTGGAACATGTGAACTTAACTGCTGTGCCATGGGGCCAGCCGTTCTATTTCCTTTTGATTCAGTTTTGGGAGGTTGTATAAGTCTAAGAATTTATCCATTTCTTCTACATTGTCCAATTTATTGTCATATAGTATTTCCATGTTCTCTTATAATCCTTTGTATATCTGTGGTATCTGTCGTAATTTCCTCTCTTTCATTTCTAATTTTATTTGTTTGAGCCTTCTCTCTTTATTTCTTAGTGAGTCTGGCTAAGGGTATGTCAATTTTGTTTATCTTGTCAAAGAACCACCTCTTAGTTTTATTGATCCTTTTTACTGATTTTTTCGTTTCATTTATTTCTGCTCTAATTTTTATTATTTTGCCTCTTCTGCTGACTTTGGGTTTTGTTTGTTCTTCTTTTTCTAGTTCTGTAAGGTGTAGTTTAAGATTGCTTACTTGAGATTTTTCTTGTTTATTAAGATATGCCTGTACTGATATGAATTTTCCTCTTATGACCACTTTTGCTGTGTCATGTATGAGTTGGTATGGTGTATTTTCTTTTCCATTTGTCTCCAGATATTTTTTGGTTTCTCCTTTAATTTTTCCATAGATTCATTGGTTGTTTAGTAACGTGTTGTTTAGTCTCCACATATCTGTCACTTTCCCAGCTTTTTTTTTTTTGCAGCTGATTTCTAGTTTCATAGCATTATGGTTGGAAAAGATGGTTGATATGATTTCAATCTTCTTAAATTTATTGAGGTTTGCCTTGTTTCTCAACATATGGTCTAACCTTGAGAACGTTCCATGTGCACTCGAGAAGAATGCTATTCTGATGTTTTTGGTTGGAGTGTTCTCTATGTTTCTATTAAGTCCATCTGGCCTAGTTTTTCATTTAATGCCACTGTTTCCTTGTTGACTCTCTGTCTGGATGATCTACCCATTGATGTGAGTGGGGTGTTGAAGTCCCCTACTATTATTGTGTTGCTGTTAATTTCTCCCTTTAAGTCTATTAATGGTTGCTTTGCATACTTTGGTGCTCCTGTGTTAGGTGCATAGATATTTATAAGTGCTGTGTCTTCTTGGTGGAGTGTCCCTTTTATCATTGTATACTGCCCCTCTTTGTCTCTCATTTCCTTTTCTACCTTGAAGTCTGCTTTGTCTGATAGAAGCACCACAGCACCTGCTTTCTTTTGTTTGCCATTATCCTGGAGTATTGTCTTCCACCCCTTCACTGTGAGCCTGTGTTTGTCTTTAGAGCGGAGATGTGTTTCCTGGAGGCACCATATTGTTGAGTCTTGTTTTTTTGTTTTTTTCTGCTTTATCTCCCCAAACCCCCCCGGTACACAGTTGTATATCTTAGTTGCAGGTCCTTCTAGTTGTGGGATGTGGGACGCCGCCTCAACGTGGCCTGACGAGCAGTGCCATGTCCACGCCCAGGATCTGAACCCTGGGCCGCCGCAGCGAAGCGGGCAAACTTAACCACTCAGCCACGGAGCCAGCCCCCGAGTCTTGTTTTTTAATTCATCCAGACACTCTGTGTTTTTCTATTTTTGGGGGGGGTGGGAAGATTAGCTCTGAGCTAACATCTGCTGCCAATCCTCCTCTTTTTGCTGATGAAGGCTGGCCCTGAGCTAACATCTGTGCCTGTTTTCCTCTATGTTATATGTGGGATATCTACCACAGCATGGCTTGATAAGTGGTGCATACGTCTGCACCTGGGATCTGAACTGGCAAACCCCAGACCACCGAAGTGGAACGCACAAACTTAACTGCTGAACCACTGGGCTGGTCCCCACTCTGTGTCTTTTGATAAGAGAATTCAATCTATGCACATTTAGAGTGATTATGGATATATGAGGACTCAATGTTGCCATTTTATCACTTGTTTTCTGGTTGTTCTGTATTTCCCTCATTTCTTGTCCCATGTATTTCTGATTGCCCGTTCAGTTTGGTCATTCTCTATGATAGCTTTCTCTTTATTTATCGTTTGTGTCTGTGTTCTGATTTTTTGTTTAGTGGTTACTGTGAGGTTTGTATAAAAGATCTTTTAGATGAGATAGTCCATTTTCTGATAGCCTCTTATCTCCTTAATCTGAGCAAATTCCATCCCTTTCCTCTTCCCCATCTAAGTTATTGGTGCCACAACTTATTCCATTTTGTGTTGTGAGTTTGTGATTAAAATGAAGTAATTATAGTTATTTTTGATGTCTTCCTTCCCTTTATCTTTAGTGTTATAACTAGGTGTTTGCTAACCTCTTCTGATAGAGAGCTGCAATTTTGTGATTTATCTGTCTATTTATCTCCTTGCTCAAGGCTTTGCGTACCCTTTCCCTTTTTTTTTTCAGGTGTGAGAGCCTTGTTGATCATTTTTGTAAGGGGGTTCTTGTGGCAATGAACTCCCTCAGCTTTTGTTTATCTGGGAAAGTTTTTATTTCTCCGCAATGTCTGAAGGATATTTTCACTGGATAGAGAATTCTTGCATGAAAGTTTTTGTCTTTCAGAATTTTGCATATATCATTCCACTCTCTCCTAACATGTAAGGTTTCTGCTAAGAAATCCGCTGAAAGCTTTCTAGTGGTTCCTTTGTAGGTTATTTTCTTCTGCCTTGCTGCCCTTAATACTTTTTCTTTGTCATTGACTTTTGCCTGCTTTACTAACATATACCTAAATGAAGGTCTTTTTGCATTGATGTAATTATGAGTTCTATTGGCTTCATTTAATTGTAATTCCAGTTCCTTCCCCAGGATTGGAAAGTTCTCAGCTATTATCTCTTTGAACAAGCTCTCTGCTCCTTTCTCTGTCTCTTCTCCCTCTGGAATGCCTGTAATCCTTATCTGCATTTCCTAATTGAGTCAGATATTTCTTGGAGAATTTCTTCATTTCTTTTTAGTCTTAGTTCTCTCTCTCCTCTTCCATCTGAAGCATTTCTATATTTCTGTCCTCCAAATTATTAATTCTGTCCTCCACAATGTCAGCTGTTATTTAAGGATTACAGATTTTTCTTTATCTCAACCATTGTGTTTTCATCTCCAACATTTCTGATTGGTTTCTTTTTAAAGATTTTATTTTTCCTTTTTTCACTCCCAAAGCCCCCTGGTACATAGTTGTGTATTTTTTGTTGTTGTTGTGGATCCTTCTAGTTGTGGCATGTGGGATGCTGCCTCAGCATGGCTTGACAAGCAGTGCCATGTCTGTGACCGGGATCCAAACTGGCGAAATCCTGGACTGCCAAAGCAGAGCAAGCAAACTCAACCACTCAGTCACGGGGCAAGCCCCATGTTTTTCTTTTACAGTTTCAGTTTCTTTTGTAAAAATTTCCCTCTGTTCATTAATTTTATTCATGATTTCATTGATCTGTCTTTCTGAGTTTTCTTGTTACTTGTTGAGTTTCTTTATGATAACTATTTTGAATTTTCTGTAATTGAGATTGCAAATTTTGGGGACGTCAGAATTGATTTCTTGGAACTTGTCATTTCCTTCTGGACTGGAGTGTTATTATACCTCTTCCTGCTGTTTGATGGAGTGGACTAGTGCCTTCACACAGTGGTACTATCTGGTCACAGATTCCACCTGCCACCACTGGGGATGGGGCAGGAGATATGTATTCTGAGCCAGCCTTGTGCCTGTGCTTTGGAAGCTGTGCCAGTTAGGGTCTGTTTGCTTTGCCCACTGGCTACTGCGGCTTTATACATGTAGGTGTGCAGGTCCTCTGGAAGGAGTCCCCTGCTCTGGCCTTCCAGCTGAGCTGGTACATCAGGTGGGACAGGGGGAGGGACACTTTTTCGTTGAGCATGATCCTGGGGGTGTTCCCACTCTGCACTCACTGTCTGCCCTCCTGGACTGCTTGGCTTGGTGAAGATGGCCCCATGACTGCTTATCCTCCATGGTGTTGAGTGTTCCCACAGGCTGAGAGGCAACTCCAAGGCCATAGACATTCCCACGGAGGGCTGCCCCTTCTCCCCTCTCTTCTCAGAGTTGTGCACTGACTGCCATACACAATCCTGCACCCTAGATCACTGCTCTTTGCAGAGGAGGATGAGATCCCTGTACCTCCTTCCACTGCCTCCCAGGGGGACAAGCACCTCCACCTTCAAAGTTATGGCTGTGTGGATCTCTCAGACATCTATTGTGTTGTGTGAATGTCCTCTATTGGCTTATGCATGTCCTTTATGTTGTATCTTAGGAAGGAGAGACTAAGGGAAAATCTCACTCTGCCGTGATGCTGACATCACCCCAAACCCACCCCAAACCCACCCCAAACCCAATGATTTTTCATACTAGAGTTTGTAGGCTGACTATCATTATCTGTTACATTCAGTCTTGTAAAACTCTCCAAAGCATTCTGAAGCTTCAACAGGCTTGTGAATCCCTGAAGTATTTATGCTTTGAAGGAACAGAAGCTTTGCTCTTGTCAAGGGGGAGACTGAGCCCTTCTTCATTTGGAGATATTCTGATGATTCGTTCCCTTGGTGTGGCTCAGGGGCAAGCACCTCGAGTTCATCGGTCCTCCCGTTTGACAGAGAATAGAGTAGGACTGTACCCGCGGCCTCTGGCCTTCAGCCCAGCACTGTCCCACTGCTCCCATGCAGAGCACCTATTCGTGGTTTATATAACTGCCTTATTTCTTTTTCAGGATGCTAAATTGTAAAGAAAATTCATATCATTTTTCTGATCTTGCTGCCTTTTGCAACCATTCCCAAGTTCATGACTTCCACTGAATTTGTTAACATACTTGCCAGTTTCCAATCCTGCCAGCAAATGTGACTGCTGCTAATGCTGCACACAGAGGCACCCAGCCATTAGCCATGCATTGTGTATTATCATGGTGCTGCATATTTAATACTAGCCAATTTAAACGGATTATATGGGTGAAATTCTTCAAGAGTACATAAACAAGTTATTTTGGCAGAGAAATTCCACTTGAAAATGAGAATAAGTATATGTTGTTTGCATGAAAGTTATGGGACCCAAACAATCCCTGAAAATAAAAAGAAATTCACAATTAACAGTGGTTCTTTGTCTTGATGGAAAGGTGAGATCTCACCCCAAATGTATAGTATTCAGTGATATTTTTCCACCTTTTGTTTTAAAAACAAATTTTTAAATGGCAAAGGGTAACATGGGAAGGATAGCTAGACATAGTATCAGAAAAAAATAATTAATGTTTAAAATTTTATACAATTAATTTTTTTAAGATTGGCACTTGCGCTAACATCTATTACCAATCTTTTCTTTTTTTTCTTTTCTTTCTCCCTGAAGCCCCCAGGGCATATTTGTATATTCTAGTTGTAGGTCCTTCTGGTTGTGCTATGTGGGATGCCGCCTCATCACGGCCTGATGATTTATTACTTAAAGACAAAAGATTAAAAAATCCAGTATTTGTGCACCTCTTTATTTGCTCTAAGATAAATAATAAAATATAATAAGTTACAGACAAGAGCAGGCTTATTAGATATCTGTGGCTCCTTAACAAATTATCCCAAAACTCGGTGACTCAAAACAATATTTATTATGTCACAGTTTTGTGGGCCAGATGCCTCAGGCTCTGGGTCTCTCACAAGGCTGAAACTACTGTCAGCCAGGTCTTCTGTCATCTTAAGGTTTGGCTGGAGGATCCACTTCCAGGCTTAGTTTTGTGGCTGTTGGCAGCCTCAGGTCCTCTTGCCTGAGAAGTAAGACCTTTCCACACAGACCTCTCCAAAAGGCAGCTCAAAACATGGCAACTGGCTTCACTCATAAGCCAGTGAGAAAGCAAGAGAGGGCAAGCAAGAGAGAAGTCACAATGCTTTTTGTAACCTCACCTACAAAATAACATCCTAGCGCTTTTACCACTGTTCACTGGGTCCATTGTATGTTTAAGAGGAAGAAGTAGACTGGGACATGAGTACCTGGAGGTAAGGGTCATTCAGGGCCTTCTTAGAGACTGCCTGTCGCAGCAGGCCATTGCTGAAAACCACTCATTCATGTTTATAAAAATCTTAAGACTCTTATTATATATAAAGATATCATTTAAAGCAAATATGTTTTTCCTTCAAGGAGAAACATGACTTTGAATTATAGCTTTAGTCTGATATTATGCCTTTCTTGGAAATAAATAATAACGGGCTTTTAAATGCATTGTTTGGTAACCTCTTTATTAGTAAGAATAATATATGGAACTTTGGTGGCATAATAAACCTATCATCAATACCATAGCAACGTCCTCTTCTTTAAGAGATGCTGTGAAGTCCTGATGGAGTCAATCTTCTAAAAATGTCTCAATGACTTTCCACAGAAGAGTTGCATTTGTTCCAAAGATACTGGATGCTATTTAAAAAGCAAAGAAACAAGCAAAAGTACTTTATTACAAACCCATGGTTTTGAATTATTAGTTTAACCAGGCCAACTAGATTGTCTCAATAGTGTGAGGTAAATTTGTAGGATTATAATCCAAGAGAACAGGAATCGTGCTTTACCCTTTCATCCAATTAGCCACTACTGGCAACTGGGTCTCAAAGTTTACCTACCTCAGGACCACCCTAATATTTGTCTTCCATCCTTTTATCACTCATTCTCAATGACATCTTTTAGTTTATATACCTACATCTCTGCCCAACTCTGGTAACTAGTCTCCCTGTGACTAGTCTCTCGAACAGCTGAAAATCCCTCCAATATATATGGCAGCATAATGGTCACACTACTCTCTTATTTAACATCCTTCATTAGTTTACTGACACCTGAAGGATAAATCCCAAACTTGTTTTAATCAAGTACAGACCTTGCCTGATTTCCTAGACTCATCTTTATTCCTTTGTTAATCTAGACTTTCCTATGCACAACTATTCAAACTATACTACTGACTTAGTCCAATAAGTAAATACTATTCTTTTCTTATGAATTCAGCTATCTCTTTCTCTATGAAATATATCCTGATTTTAGTTTTACACCCAGTTGAACTCTTCCCTGCACTGTTTTTTTAGATATATTTCTATCATAATACCTTAATATTAAATTTCTTTGATGTTTTTACCCTTCTTAAAACTTCCTGAGGGCAGACACCCTGTCATATCTTTGTGTTTTGAGAGCCTAGCTCATAGTAGGCACTTGGTTTCTCAATGCATGGAGATAACATCTCATCCCCGATCAGCTTTCAGTCTTGAATCAGGAGCATCTTAATTGGTTTGGAAAATGCTGTAGTTCTCTGAATTTGGAAAACTATAGAAGTTATGGTGCGAATAGCTATCTTGTTTCTATAATATTTTAGATATAAAAATATCTAAGAATTTCTCTTGTTTGGAAAATGGTTCTAAATTGCTATAGGGTTCCAAGATAATAAATTTCATAAATAACAGTAATTCTGGAAAGTCCTTGGTATTCTATGAACAAAATCAGTTCCCATAA
The DNA here is from genome assembly GCF_041296235.1 of Equus asinus. Taxonomy (NCBI): domain Eukaryota; kingdom Metazoa; phylum Chordata; class Mammalia; order Perissodactyla; family Equidae; genus Equus; species Equus asinus. The sequence continues at coordinate 14,512,736 of NC_091818.1, forward strand.
ATTATAGTATTGTTTAACTAGAATGTACTTAGCTATCTGTTTTCTGGGAGTTGGTCAAAAAAATTATTTCTATCTAAGACAGATAACCAACCTGAAGTAACCCTGTAAAGAGGCTGAGAACATTGTATGTCAGTCTGTGCAGGCCCACTTTGAAAAGAGAGATAATGACATGGATGGAATAGGAGTAAATCTATTCTCCCTTAAATGCAAGACAATAACAAAAAGAAATAGAAACAGAAGAATCAGTTTTACTGAGAGATCTCAGGCAATTGCAAATCATTGCCTTCTAATGAGCCATTCTTCTTCAGAAGAGGGAATCTAAGTGGCCACATATTGCTGGAGCTGACACTTCACCCACTGGGAAGTGAGGGCCATCTCTAACAAGCTGGGAAGTGAGATAATAGGGTGAGCTCAGAGAACTATGACAAAACCATTGTGTATTTAATTCTAAATGCCCCGTGAGGTCAAAAGCAGTTTGTACCCTGCCTTTGTTAGTCTGGTATGGTGGAGGGAACATGGCACAGGAGAAAGATCTAGACTATCTCTCTGGCTTCTCATAAAAACTGCCTTAACTCCTAAAACGAAGCTGAAAATAACTTTACAGAATTGTGCATATATTATAAAACTCTGTATAATCATAATCATTCAAATCCATACATATTAAATGGAATTTAAAATATAGAGATACATTTAATTCTCATTTTTTTCTTTCCAAAATATTTCAAAAGGAAGATAAGCCATTATGTAAATTGTAATAGTTAATTTTCATATCATAAATTTCTTTAATGCTGAATGCTAAGGCTTTAAATACTAAATTAAATTATCTTAAATATGAAAATAGAGGCATACCAACCTAGGAAATGTTCATGGTATGTGTTTCAGCCGCCGATCAAGAAGTCTGCTTCATGTGAAGACATTCGTAATGTTTAAGAAAAATCCCTGAAGACTTTCTATCTTTTACCTCCTCCATCCTACAGAATATAAAGCTCAAATTCATATTATTCAGTTGAACTTCCTTCTGATTTATTGTTATTAATGTAGGACAGCATTTGCCTGACACTAGACTGCAACCACTCTGGCCAAAGCAGCCTCCTGGCTGCGGGCTCCTCCTGCCAAGTCCACACTGACCTCTGTCCCGAGCTCCTCCACTAACGAGGAGGAGACAGCGCAAGGGAAGCATCAGCGCTCCTTCAGTCCCTCCTCTCGAAGCCCATGGTCAAATCAAAGCCACCTGCTCTTCACTTGCTTCCCTTGACATCCGCTCGAATGAAATCTCCCTCTCCAAGGCAAAGGAACCCGGAACGCTCCGAGTATAACCTGGCATGGTGCACCTCTTCAAGTGAAACACCCACACGGGCACTCTGCCGTAAATGGGAGGATGAGGATGATTTATATACCTTTCACTTCTTCCATGAAGCTCCTATTCACCAGGTCTTGGTGATGTTTTACCCAGAGATGAGAGGCCTAGGGGCAGCGAAAAGATGCCGTCACTTTCTCTAGTTTGAGAGTGAGTATTGTTCCACCTCATTGCCAACATTTTCATGTTATAGTGACTCTTCGTGATTCTTCTTCATATTAAAACTTTAAGGCTTTTCAAGACCTTCCTTAATGTTGAAAAACGATAATGTAAAATTCCAAGCAATATTCCAGATCAGAATTTTGGAATAAGAAATACTACTGGTCTTGTAAGCTGCATGATAATGACAAACAAACATGTTCAATTGAGTATGCTTTAGGTTAAAGGGGAAGGGACATTTTAACTACAATTTGTAAGTAATAAGTTCCTGTTTTTAAGTTGTATTAGAGATAAATTTCCCAAAATATTTTGGGATCATAATACTGGCACTCTTCATTCTGTTTTTCTGTTACTATTTGGAGCTCTGAACATATTTTTAAAAATCTGAAGCAAAATTGAAACTTCCTCTGGAAAACAAGTTGACAAAATATACATCTATGCACAAGACATATATTCTAAAATATTCTGAACAATACTGTCACAGGGATCAAGACCAATATATTAGTATTTTCTAGCCTTTGTCTTCAAAAGCATGTGGGAGCCAAGTGTATCTGTAATTGCTTTTCAAATTTTGCAATTCCGGTTTGAGACTTGTAAGCAATTATTTTGGAAAATTTTCTAGTAAATATAGAAGATGATTATTCTTATCTCATTTGTGCATTAGTTTTGAAAAGCAGCTGATTGCCATCTCAATAGTTCTAGTGAGATCATCTTGAAGAACAGGGCATTCCAAACAGCAGATTACAAACATTAATGAACTTACTCTGAACAATAAGCTGCAATAGAAACAATCTGAATTATCCAGTAATAAAAGGCCTTAGAATAATTGACCTATTTTTGAAAATTCAACTTTTTTAAAGAAATCACTGCTTTAATAACAGAAAAAAATTACATTTATAGTCTATCTCTTATAGATACAGAATACAAAGGGAAAAATTAACATAGCATCTGTCTTTCAAAGAGTTTATGGCATGGTGACAGAATGAATAATCTAGTAGCACTTAAATATATGGTGACAAGCTTGGTCAAGGGACAATTTTAAGTATTAAGAAAGCTAGACTTTGCAACTGTGTTGATTGTAGTTCTTAAAACTCTTTTGATTTCAAAATGACACAGTTACTAAGAATTGACAGTCACTTAAAGAAATAAGAAAAGAGGAATTTCTCCTAGTGTAAAATGCCTATTTCCGTTACCAGTACTTGGATTAGCCAAGCATATTAATGACATACAACTTGCTTGAAATCCTGCTTTTTCTGTGTCAAATGTTACCTATTAGCTTATAGACATGAGGTATTTTGAGAAATCACCTGTCCCTTTAGCTGATTCTCCTTCCCAGGCATGCCTCCCACGTATTGGAGCTCCTCAGGCTTCTTCTGTCCTGGGCCCCTCTTGGCCCCAATAATGACTTAAATTGCCATCTATATGGTCCTCATTCCCAAATTCATTTTCTCCAACCCAGTCATTGCTCTCAAGCTTCAGTGTTTTAGATTCATCTTCCTTTCCTCAAACTTGCTCTGTCCCAAACTGAGCTAGTCATCTTCTTCTATGAACCTTCTCCTTTTTCTGTGTCCCTGTGTCTCTCATCCACCCCACTGACTAATCAAAAAGCTTTTTTTCTCTCCCTCTCCCTTATTCTTACTTCACATCTAAACAATAACTGAGTCATTAATTTCCTCCCAAACCTTTGCTTTTAAGTTAACAGCTTTATTGATATTATACACCACGTGCCATACAGTTCACCTATTTAAAGTATGCAACCATGTTTTTATAGTATATCGACAAAATTGTACGACCATAGCCACAATCAACTTTAGAACATTTTCATCAATTCAAAAAGAAACCTCATACCCATTAGCAGTCAATCCCTATTTCTCTTCAATATCCCCAGCGCTAGACAACCCCTATTCTACTTGCTGTCTCTATAAGTTTTCTAGACATTTTATAGAAATGGAATAACACAATATGCAGTTTTGTGACTGATTTCTTTCACATAGCACAATGTTTTCAAAGTTCATTCATGTTGTAGCATGTGTCAGTACTTCCTTCCTTTTTATTGCTGAATAATGTTCTATTGTGTGGGCATTTGATCCATTCATCAGTTGATGGACAGATGGACTGGCTCCACTTTCAGTTTTTCTAAATAACACTATTATAAACATTCCTGTACAACTTTGTGTTTCGATGTATGTTTTCATTTCTCTTGGGAACATATCTAGGAGTGAAATTCCTGGGTCATAGTATAAGTCTATTTTCAAGCTTTTGAGGAACTGCCAGACTGTTTTCCACAGTAGCTGCATCATGATGTGCTTCCACCAGTAACATACGAGGGTTTATTTTCTCTACATTCTCACCAACACTGGTGATTATCTTTTGTCTTATAGCCAGGCAAGGTGTGAGGTGGTTTCTCATTTTGCTTGTTTTTCTTTTTTCTGATGGTTAATGATATTGAGCATGTTTTCATCTACTTGTTGGTCATTTGTATATCTTCGCCATAGAAATGTATATTCAGATCGTTTGACCATTTTTAAATTGAGTTATCTGACTTTGTATTGTTAATTTTTGATAACAAAAATTTATAATATGTATGATTTCTAAATATTGTCTCCAATTCTGTGAGTTATTTTTTTACTTTCTTGATAGTAGCCTTTGAAGCATAAAAGTTTTTAATTTTGATTTGCATTCTAATTTATCTAATTTTTCTTTTGTTGTTTGTGCTTTTGGTGTCACACCTAAGAAAATCTTGCCTAATTTAAAGTCATGAAGATTTACTACATTTTTTCTTTGGTGAATTTTAGAATCTTAACTCTTCTGTTGAGACCTTGATCCATTTTGAGCTGATTTTTATGTACGACGTGACTCCTAAATAATTTTTAGATTTGTCTCCTTGTCACCAACTGAATGGCCAGTTCCATTATCTAAGCCAATGACATAGCTTGCATAGACAACCACATGAATCCTTTCATGGTTTCCTTTGCTTTCAGCCTCAGTCATTTTCATTCCACATTTTGAAATAAGTGGTCTTTCTAAAATACACTCTTAACTATGTCACTCTCCTTAAACAAGTATATTTTTAATGATGTAGACTATATCTCAGACTTTAGCCTTAGAGACACAAAATTGAAGAGAAGAATTTTCTGACCAAATAGCCTCATATATCTGGCAGTTTGTTGTGTGCCTCCCTAACCAATCTATTTTAAATCTGGATGTGTGAATATTCTCCAAGATTTCAGAGTAACAAAGTGAAATTCCTCTCCCAAACTATAAGAAAGGTGAAAATAACTTTATTTTGTTTTTTCTCTCCTGTATTTTGTTATTGCTGCTTTTGTTTCTGACTAATGCATATATCAAGAAGTTATACGAAAAAATTCTTTTCAAAAAATGACAAGTGTACACACAACACACACACAGATACATAGGAATAAAGAATATAACAAACTTAGGATTTTTTTCTTTATATTCTTAGATGTCAAATTATAAAATAAAGGTTGTAAGTGAATAATGAGAGGTTTTTTTGCCTTTAGAGTCAAACAACATCAACTTTCTGTCCATGTGTCTAGTATTCGGTCTTGTACATACTGGACCATAAATAAATTGATTTATAAGTGAGTTAATAAAATTTGAGCCTGGTAAAATAATGTGATAAATTAGAATAAAATGTAGTGATTGAAAATACTAAATATAGTTGAATTTCTCAATTAAAGAATGGATATAAATTGAATCAATATATATAAATTAATATTAACTTAAAATTTGGAAGATAATTTTGCAAAGTCAGAAAAAATTACTGATCTTTAACTGTTATAGCTTGTTTCATGTGTCTTGAGCAGTGGATTAAAATATAATTTTAGTCTTTTGTTATATCCTGTCAGTGATTATACTACATAATCCTTGAGTAAACTGAAATATTCTATTTTCATAACACTTAAATCTTGGGTTTCCTCTAAAAAGTGCAGGATTTCTTTATGGCTTGCAGGACCTACATGATGACCTGATGTATAAAACATTCTTGCTATATTCATAGAGATGCAAGAAAGCTATGAAAGGGAAGAAAGAAAAAGACTTTAAAAATTTACTGGAACAAACATTGCATTATGAACAATATGCAGTTTTCTCTTGGGAACTTATCTGTGAAACAGAAGCCTGTTCATTATGCCCTGAATGCGGTGATGAAAACGTACAGGTTGTGGGACACATGACACACTCATGAATGGCCAGAGTGTTAGTGAGAGTTGACCCAGAATGATCTCATATATGACTCTGCCTTTTTCCAGAGAAAACCATGCAAAGCTTACAGCTGACATTTTACTTAATTCGTGTTTATGTGCATATTGCCCATTTATTACATATAAGTTACTTTATGAAACAACAGAAATGGAAGCACTCTCCAGATTAATGGTTATAGCTAGGGAATTCAAAGTCAGAGGTTTATGCTCAGGTTTGACAATGGCTTTTTGTGTAAGAGTAGGCAAGCTTCTTGACTTGAGCACTTAGGTTTACCATATATTGACTGTGTACTATATTAATTTTTATGTTTTCTAATTTTAGGAAAAAAGCTCATTCATTTAAGCAATCAACATTCACTGAGCACTTAGTATGTAAAAGACACAGACGCCTCAACCCCTCAATCTGGGGCATACATTCTAGAAAGTATATCTTAAGGCTTTAATATTCAAACATTTTGATGGAAGCAACCCAGTAATAGAATCCACTTGGAATCTTAATAATTCCAATTTGGGAGATCCCATAAATGGAATGATGGTTTGGCAGGAGCATCTCTGTAGTGGTTTCTGTGAGGTTTCTGAATTCTTCTAATGCATATATTAGATTATACAAAGCTGAGTTTGCAGCCCTTGAGACTTGAAGAGGTATAACTGGGTGTGGGAAATAACTCAGTCTAACCCTTCTTAACTCTGGAAATCTTGACATGCTCAATAAAATTGCTGGTCTTGCCTCTTAAGTGTTGTAGGGCAAATGACACAGGGCATGGTGTGGTGCTTACCGCTCAAACATGGCGTGATCTCAGACAAGTCCATCCGTCTCATGGTTTCTTATCTGTAAAATTGACATCATAATAATTATCTCACACGTTATAGTAAGGATTGCATAAAATAGCCACTATCATTTAGATGGTTCAAAAAACATTAGCTGCCTTGTACCTTTCTCTGATCAGAAACACTTCAAGATGCAATTGCAGCAAATAATTCTCTTAAATGGAAATAACATTATTTGGTCAACCTAGATTCTAGTCTAATATCTTATAGTTGAAAAAAATGTAGAGAACTAAATGTTAGAGAAATCTGAGCTGCAAGTCCTTGGTTCTTCTCTAGTATAATTTATGACGTTAGAAAGTAAGTCAGCATCTTTGGGCCTCATTTAAGCACCCAGGATAAGGAAAATCAATACTCTCTCAATGGTTTTTACATGGGTACAGGGTGAGACAAATGAATTGTGAAAATGGTTCAGGAAAAAAATGAGTTATTAATTTGCGAGGTATTCTTATACTCTCTTGGTCTGATCAAAAATTAGGAAAGGCAGAGAAGAGAGTGATGAATTGAATACATTCTGTACCCCAAGAATGAATTTGAAAATTCATATTATGGAGAAATTAGTTCAATATTTCCACCACCAATTTACACAGAAACAATGGTCACTTTAAACATAAAATCTCAGACTGGTCATGCATGTAACATCAGCCAGAGCCTTCAGCCTGAAACTCCCTGCGAGAATGACCAAACACTGCACCCTATTTCAAAGCTAAATAATAATATGAAAATAATTGTAATAAGTTATGAGACTTTTAGGGTACTGATTAATAATAGTAAAATAAGGATCAGATGAAATAATTAGAAAAGTCAGTCATTTATGTTTCCACCACACAAATGACATTTCAAATGAAACATTTAACTTAGGAAACCTCCCTTGTTAATCTAGGGTTTCCTTACATACAATTCAGAATTTTTAAAGTTAGCTGGTGCAATGTTTTCCACAACCAACTACTAAGAATATGTTCTTTTCTCCTTCTCCAGAAAAAGCACCCTGGAGGATTTGATTATACAGCTATTTCTGCAGGAATGAAAAGCAAACAGGCTTTGAGTGTGAAGTTCTGCTGGAGGCAGCAGCTGGCCTGAGGGGAGAGAGCAAGCCCCAGTCGGCACAGAGGGCTGGTGGAGAGACAGGCTTGCTCTCAATTTACAAGAGTGCATGTGCTCCACGTAATATTGAGGGGAAACAAACAAAATCAGAAGAAAAAATATTAAAAATCATTTCCAATCCTACAGGAAAAATAAAATTTAAAATTTTGTTGTGGGGCTGGCCTATTGGCCTAGTGGTTAAGTTTTCACACTCTGCTTCGCCGGCCTGGGATTCATGGGTTCAGATCCCAAGCATAGCTCTTGTCAAGCCATGTTGTGGTGGCATTCCACACAAAAAAGAGGAAGATTGGCAACAGATGTTAGCTCAAGGCCAATCTTTCTCAACAAAACAAACAAACAAACAAAAATTTTGTTGTATTTTGTTCTATTTTTATGTGTCTAAGTTCATAAAGAAAAAATTTTCTTAAAGTTTGAATCAATCTGTAAAAATAGTTTTATATGTATCATTTCCAATGTTACTGTGTACTATAAAGTATTTCCTCACATTATTAAATACTTATTAAAGATACATTTTTAACAACTGGATAATATTCATACAAAGATTGTTCCATAGTTTAGAGATCTCCCTATGGCAGGACATGTACATTCTTTTCAAGTGTTCAGCGTCATAGTTAGTATTAACATTTACACATATACATAAACCTGTGGCAGGTTTTCTGATCATTTCCATTGAATCGATTTATGTAAGTTGAATTGCTATATTAAGGCATGTGAACAATTTTAGTGCTTTTAACGTATACCATCAAATTCCAGTCCACCAAAGAAGCAGGCACATGTTCTCTTTGCAGCGTGATGGGAGAGCGTCCAACACTTCTCAGTATTGTTATCAGAAACTGATTTTAAAAAACTTATGAAACTAGAATCTCTCTTACTCTAAACCATTCTAGTGTTATTAGGTGTGAGAATACCATTTAGATTTTAAGGAAAGTCCAAACCTCTCCTTGGCTTAGTTTTGTTTGTTGGTGCCGTGGAGTGGATTCCGACTCCTAGCGCCCTGTGCACAGCTGAGCTCCATTCCCCTTCCAGGGCTCTCTCAGATGGGCTACACTGCTATTCATGGGGTTTTCATGGCTATGGTTTTCCGAAGTATATGGCCAGGACCTTCTTCCTAGTCTGTCCAGTCTGGAAGCTCCATTGACACCTGTCCATCGTGGATGACCCAGCTGGTATTTGAAATCCCAATGGCAGAGCTTTCAGCATCCCAGCCACATAAGGATGGGTGTTGTGGCTCCCTGACTAGGAAATGAACCTGGAATTCAGCAGTGAGAGCACCAGATCTTAACTGCTAGACCACTAGGGCTGTCTCCTCAATTCAGTAAAAAATTTTTCAAAAAAATGGCAAATAGGGGCCAGCCCCATGGCGGCTGAGTGGTTCAGTTCGCACGCTCTGTTTTGGCAGCCCAGGGTTTAGCCAGTTGGGATCCTGGGCGTGAACACGGCACCACTTGTCAAGCCATGCTGAGGCGGCATCCCACATGCCACAACTAGAAGGACCCACAACTAAAAAAGTATATATACAGCTATGCATCAGGGGGCTTTGGGGAGGAAAAATAAAAATAAAATCTTAAAAAATAATGGCAAATAGGTTCCATGATGGCCAATAATGTTAAATACACTATTAAGGAAAGTGTAGCAAATAACACAGGTATTCATAATTGTACCTTTTCATATACTCAAAGGCAAAATGTATTACCTATTTCATAATTCAAAAGAATGTAAGCAGAAAATCTTTAGTTTTTTGAAATACTTTAGTTTTATTATGAAAGAATAGGAGGAACATAAATTGATTTTAATTTGAACTACGTTTGCATGGAAATGTGTAAAAAGACATTTGAATAGATGCCATCTATAAAAATACATATAAATGATTTCAAAGTGGTCTAAAATTTTGCTGTTTCCCTCATAAAAAAAGAAGAGAATCATCAAAAACAGTCCCCCACCCCGGCTTTGTGTCCATCTGCTTATTTGGAGGACACGGTGAATACGCAGACCCACATAGGGCCGTTATGTCAGGGGTTCTACGCCTCAAGCTCCCTGTGCATCATGGCAGCACCTCTACTCTCGGTTCAAAAGGCAGCACGGAGAAACATCTGGGATGAAACACGACAGGATTTTGAATTTCCAGGCCCAGTTCTGCTCCAATTCACCTATGACATCGCACTTTTCCTTTCTGTGTGTCATTTTCTTTACTTATTCATAGAAGTCAAATATATAAATGCATTAATAACTTCCTTCCTTACAATTCCAGTGAATGAAAATGTCTTAAAGAAAATTGTTGAGATGTAGAAACAATGGGGAGAAAATGTTGAGAAAGCATATGGGCTCTGGAATCATATCGCCAGGCTCAGCTAGGGTCTACACAGTCCAGACATGATCTGGAACCAGCTTCTTTAAGCCTGCTTTCTCTGATGAAAATAGGGATAATAAAGATACATACTTCATAGGGTTGTGAGAATTAAGGGATATTCATCATATAACGTACTTAGTAAGCAGTCAATGAAAGTTATTATTTTTATCTTTTTTTAAAACAGGAAGATATCTTTATGAACTAACTGAACAATGACATCTAGTGACATGGTGTACACCTTAGATATTTTTGAATCACTAGTTCCTAGCACAGGACAAGCACAATGCTCTAAATTGTGGGATCAAATGAAGGCAAAGAGACGTCCACAGTGGCAGGCAAGAACCACCAAGAGGCAACTTCTGCCGGCATGAACTGATCGATCTCATTTTGTGAAACGTTAAGCCTGTCTACAACCTAGTCAACTAGTTGTCAGCAGTTGCCTTACCTATGGCTAAATCAGAAAATTAATCCCTAATATAAAATCAGGTAGTCCTGCATTGAATAAGCCTCATTTCTGAATAAACTATAGAAAGGAGTAAAATGGGTTTATAACTATCGCCATTTGCCCAGTTTCCATCATCCAAGTCAAAAACCAGGAACATATCTCAATCTCCTAAAACACAAAATTGACCATATCATCTTTCAGCTAAAATCACTTTAAGGGCTCTCTATTGTCTAGAAATTTTTTCAGCTTTATTGAAGCATAATTTATGTACAATAACCTGTGTATACCTAAAGTGTTCAATTTGATACATTTTGATATAAGTGTGCGTGCAAGGGACTATCCCCACAGTCAAGATAATGACCATGCCCATCACCATCAGAAGGAACTACCTCCACAGTCAAGATAATGACCATGCCCATCACCATCAGAAGGAGCTATCCCCACAGTCAAGATAATGACCATGCCCATCACCATCAGAAGGAGCTATCCCCACAGTCAAGATAATGACCATGCCCATCACCATCAGAAGGAACTACCTCCACAGTCAAGATAATGACCATGCCCATCACCATCAGAAGGAACTACCTCCACAGTCAAGATAATGACCATGCCCATCACCATCAGAAGGAGCTATCCCCACAGTCAAGATAATGACCATGCCCATCACCATCAGAAGGCTTTGGATCCTTCCCTTCCCCTGCCTCCCACTTCCCACCTGCCCCTCCATAGAAAACCGTGGATCTGCTTTCTGAAACTGTAGATTTGTTTTTCTACAATTTTGTGTGTATGGAATCATATAGGATGTCATAGTTTGCGTTTGGCTCGTTTCACTCAGCATAATTATTCTGAGACTCATTCAAGCTGTTGCGTGTTTGAATAGAGGATTCTGTTTGTTGCCAAGCAGTACTCAATTGTATAGAAACACCACTATGTGTTTATCCATTCAGCTGTTGATGGACATTTGGGCTGTTCCAACTTTTGGCTGATACAAATAAAGCATTTATCAACCTCCATGCACAAGTCTCTAAAAAGTTTGTTTAGACATAAAACTTTATGCTTTGGCCTCTGTCTGTATATTATCGTCTTTTACCTTTCTCTTCCTAGTACACTACAGTTGTGTAATTCACAACTTCTTTCCCTAACCTCTTGCCAGGCCAAACCTCTCTTCATTTGTCAAACTCAGATGTTCTTCTACCGTAGAAGCCTTTTGTTATGGCTTCACTTCTACCGTGTGCTCTTTCTGGGCAGACAGAGAGAGGGGCTCCCCTTCTCCATAGGCTTAACTCATCTTATAGGACCCCAATTTCCTCATCACATTTATTGAAATGATTTACTTCTATGTTCACTTCTCACATGAGATTATAAACTCTTACTTGTCAGGGTTGAGGCCTTTTTCATCTTAATTATTCAGGTTCTAGAAAATAAATGTTTAGTTGATTGGGTGTTATATATGCAATGAAGTACAATTATGTATTTAAACAGTATATGCACCCTAAGTCACTTTATAGATGACTCATTTGTCAAACTACAATATGTAATATTTTAAAGCACGCACCACGGGCTGAAATTCCAGCCTAATTTATGCATTTCACAGTCACAAGTGAAAACTACATTTTAAAATATGAGGATATTCCAGAATCCTGCAGGAATGTTTATATTCCTATTTATTCTAAGCGTTAACATTTGATAAAATTTTGTGATTCACGTGTGTCTCATGAAGTAGCATGAGTGTGCGTGGGCCAGCAAGCCACTTGGCTGCCTTTGCCATTCTGGATTGTGTATGTTACATTCTTTTACTTTTGAAGCTTATCTTCTTCAAAAGGAATATTAAGAAATTAAATTTTTGAAACATGCTAAAATTAAAACTCTTATTTGGTGATGGATGTTTTCTAAAACACTTTGTAGTTCAGCTACACAGATAACCATGCCGTGAACTTTTCCCACCTGCTCTTAAAAATGGCTCCACATCCTGGCCCCATCCCACCAGTGAACTAGACAAGCTCATAACTTTTGGCTGACGCAGATGAAGGATAGTCTTTAACTGAATTAGTGTTATTTGCACTGTAGAACTGGGCTGAACTAATATTTTTGTATTTTAATTTATACTCAATATGTTCACTCCAGATAAAAAGTTTTATAGCATATTTTTGTTTGTATTATCTTATTTAAATCTTTCCATCAGTACTTCATAACTTACCAGTTGAGGAAGCTGAGGTTTCATGAGGTTATAGAGTGTGTCCAGGGCTACAAATTGTGGACTCAAATGCTGATTTTCTGATTTGAACCCCATGCCCTTTGTACATGCCATTTGTCTTCCTGTCAATCCAGCCTTACTAAACCATTGGTCAAGTTGCCATGCATTTTTTCTCTAGAGATTCTGAAAATTTTTCATATTTCATTGTTCTGGGCTTTTGGCTGATATCTCATGGATGAAATTGAATTTCAGTTGCTTTGTGTAAAAAATAATGGCATTTAAAAGTAAAGATTATATAGTATGGTTGTTTAGCCCCCAAATCTTGTGATATCAGACTGACGTCATCCAAGCTAGGAGTGGTGGCGGAGGCAGAATCCAAGAGTGCACGAAATAGCAATCAAGAAAACCGTCACATCTCTCAAGCACTCACTGCTAATGGCATGCAGGATGTGGCCTAAAGATGCAAGGAGGAAATCCAGTGAATAATATTGTGCAAACAATATGAGATTTTTGTTTCTAAATCAAAAAACTAAGTTGCTTGCTTTCTTAACTTCCATCAATTGTAAATGTTTTACAGAGAGTTTCCAGGATGCTCAGAAAGGAAATTGGACCTGAACAATGGGTAGCCAGAGCATTTATCTCTCACGCCCAACATACTGATAAAAAGGAATTAACCAAACATTTTCTCTCTCAACTCATTCCTTTTTCAGTTGTTTTTCCCACATAGTGTTCTTTCCTTCTCAGCTAAATATCCAAGTTAGAAAAACTTCCTCTCTAAATCATATTATACAACACATACGTACTATTCTCCTCCACAAGTATTAACTTGCTTTCAGAGGTTTCTTATTCTTAAATCATGATAGTCATCAAGACTGTTTAAAGCTGTATGGAAGTTTTCATTGATTTTTTTTTCAATTTCCATGAGTGATCTGATAGTTCAGTCAGTATTGCCTGAATACTGGATGCCTTGAGCATCCACCCAGCTAAGCTGCCTCTGTGCATAAAAATTTCAACGCAGAAATCCATTCCGTTTCCTCCAGGTAAAGATCCTGGCCTGGACCTCCACTTGCACATGTGGTAGAGAAGCACCAGGGAAGCTAGAGATTGCCAATCTCATCCTTCAAGGGGTCAGAGAACGGGCAGAGGCAGGACTAGAAGGAGAAGAATCCCCAAGGGGGAAGAACTTTGCAGAGGTGGACTGAAGATCTAAAGATGTATCTGGAGGTTGTTGCTGATTCTGTGTGTAGGCCAGAGGCCGAAGCTGCTCGCAGGGCCAGGGAAACCAGCACAGCTTCTGGCAGTCACTGCAGCCAGGGCACAAAATTGGAGACGCGAGGGGTCTCAAACATGTGTTTGGCTTCTGCCTTAAAACATTTGCTGAAGTTTGAAGCAGGGATGGTGGCTGAACAGCAAAGTCGTAATAACTCTAGAGTGTAAAGTCTCACGATGCTTAGGAGAAAAAGTCCTTCCACGGGGGCACTCTAAGAATGGTAAGTGGGAGTAGAACTTCCTAGAGTGGTGGATTAAAAATGGAAATCTCCAATTGCTTTTTCCTCAGGGCTTTGCTGATATGGGCATAACGAGGTGCTTTGACTCTAGCACATGGACACTGTTGGGGAAGATTAAAAGCTAGCAGAGTCTTGGGTGTTGTACAGAGCTGGAAGCACAAAATTAGAGAATTGAGGGGCTTTCAATTTACAGCAGATATCCCCCTTAAGACATTTGCTATATTCTGAAGCTGTTCTGGAAGGAAGGCTATGGACCTAAGTAGAAAACCTCTGAGAGGCAAAGCAGAAACCCCTGAAGTTTTGAGGTACTGAGGAGACAAAGACATGCCAGCCTTTCAAATAAAAGTCCTCAAAAGCATGCCGATGGTGACAGGGACAAACCAAAGATCGATGAAATTTTACTAACACTTGACCCGAGCCTTGATCCAGCTAAATTCATGATTGGATTGAGATAACAAGCCCCCAATCTCTGACTAGCAGAGTAAAGTGTTAACACTCTCTGACAGAAGATAACATCATCTGAAACTTCTACATTTTTTTACACAATGTCTAGCATACAATTAAAATTTGCTGGGTAGATAAAGTGTATCAATTCTCCATTGTCACAATAATGTGACAAAACACAGAACTACTCAACTTTAAGGCCATACAACATTTACTTAGGCCACAATTCGAGAGTGAATGAGTTAGACTGACTTCAAATGGGAAGTTTTGGAGTCTCTCCTGACTGGAAGTTGGCCAAGTGTTGTCTGATTTGGCTGGAATAACCCAGAGGTTTGGCTTTGCTCCATGTGCCACATTTCTAGCAGGCTCATGCATCCTCATTCTCATGGCAAAGGCAGATGAGCACGATGGCAAGAAGAAACATACAGGCACTTTTTCAAGTCTCTGCTCAGCCATTTTGCTAAATAGACAAAGCAAGCCATTTGGCTAAGCCTAAACTCAGGTTGTGGAGCAAAACATCCTGCCTGGTGGGAGAGCACTGGAAACTTAGAAAGCAATGTGTGAGGAGAGAGGGAGAGGTGAAACCCAGGGTCATGAAAGCAATAAATCTAAATCAAGATACAAGACTACATGAAGAATAAATAGTAGCGGGAAAAACGTAAGAGCAGGCGCACAGATGATCCAACTATTGGATTATTATTTAAAGAATTTATAATTACTATGTTTAGTCCGTTCAATAAATAAAAGAAAGGATGTGCAAAATATAGAGTTGGAGATTTTCAACAAAGAATTGAAGCTTATAAAAAGTAATTGAATGGACACTCTAAAACTGAGAAACAAAATACATGATGTTACAAACTTACTAAGAACCCATTGGAATGGACTTAAAAGCAATTTGGACAGAGGAGAAATTAGTGAATTAAAGATAGTTAAATAGAAAATATAAGAATTCAGAGAAAGTGGAAAAAAGACTAGAACCTGAGACATGTGAATGTGTATATACTCCTACAGTGTTTCTGTCATGAGGTTGCTTTTTTCACAAACCAATGCCTCCGAATGCCTCGGCTTCATTTTTTTTTCTTTCTTTTTTGAGGAAGATTAACCCTGAGCTAACATCTGCTGCCAATCCTCCTCTTTTTGCTGAGGAAAACTGGCCCTGAGCTAACATCTGTGCCCATCTTCCTCTACTTTACATGTGGGACACCTACCACAGCGTGGCTTGCCAAGCAGTGCCATGTCCACACCCGGGATCTGGGCCACTGAAGCAGAACATGTGAACTTAACTCCTGCACCACTGGGCCGGCCCCTCAGCTTGACTTTTAAGGCCTGTTATTAAATATCCTGTAGTGCCCATTGGGCCTTATGCAGAGAGTATTTTCACTGTCTCTTTGAAACTTTTAAATCTTCTAAGTCTTACCCATCCCTCAAGAAATATCTCCAGTGAAACTCTCCCAAAGCGATCATTTCCCTCTGCCCTCTGCAGTCCTGCTGTGTTTTTGTAGCCAACCTTATAAATGTAGCATGCATGTTCTACCTGCTTAGCAGGACTGTCAAATACCAGAGGACAGGATTAAATCTAACGTTTCACTGGTGATCTTCTAGAAGTAACACTGTGGTATCCCTTATACCCATCAAAAGAGCAAGGATGGAGCGGGGCCTATGGGCCAGATGGAAACAGGGATGCAATCACCACTGGGTAGGGCTTCCCCATTTCTCCTTCTCTGGTGACAAAAACAATTTCCCATGCTATTCAGTGCTTCATCATAAGAGAGGGACAAACTTCTTTGCTTCAGGCCAAGACTTTCATTGGCTTCTTTGCATTAGCTGCTACCCCTGAACCAATCAGTAGTGGTTAATTACTGAGAATTCTCATGAGCACCACATGATTTTTATGTGGGAGGACCAACCTCCCACCACAAAAAAACCAAACAAACAGGGTACTGGTCTTAGAAAAAAATGTGAAATATTGGAAAAAGAATAAACTTGTCACTGCAGTATATAGTAAGCAATTTACTAGCTTAAAGAAATAACTTAGAAAAGACAAAGGAAGGAAATCACGAACATGGGATACATTTGATAAGAATATGGTTTGGACCAGTGGCCACGTGTCCTTGCAGTATGGAATTGCGATTGCTTGAGAGATACGTATGTACAAATCAGAAAAGTGGGTACAGTTCACTGTTCATTGTGATCTAAAGCTGGGAAGTGTTTCATAATACGAAAATTATATTTTGCAGTCTACCATTTAGTATTTTACTTTGTGCTCTGTTTTTAAAAAATTTGAATTAGAAGAAAAATTGGAAATATAAGAGGAAGATTAGGTTTAAAAGGATATCAGCCATGAATGGAGCATATGCAAAAATGCATGACTTTAAGTTGCATATATGCACTAAGCATGAGTTGAAAATACAACTGATCAGTCACACAATTGCTGTGTCCATTATCAGGCAAGCAAATAAATTGCTGAGGGGAAATACCACTATTCCTGATTCTAAATGAAAGAATTTTCCCAATGGTCTTCTTAAACATAAAGAATGAGATCAGTTCAAAAGACATTCCAATAGCATCATACTCTAAGTTAAAATTCAGTAAAAATCATTCTGTTCCCACTAGGGACAATACGAGGCTAGGACTGGATCATCTAAGGCAGTCCTTCTCATTGTGGGTGATTCTGACCCCGTATGGCAATGTCTGGTGACATTTTTTTCAGCTTTCTTTCTATGTAATTGACATGTAACATTATGTAAGTTTAAGGTGCAACATGTTGATTTGATACACTTATGTATTACAAAATGATCACCACCCTAGCATTAGCTAACACCTCCATCATGTCCCATAATTACTGTTTCTTTTTTGGGTGAGAACAGTTAAGATCCACACTCTTAGCAACTTTCAAATATATAACACAGTATTATTAACTATAATCACCATGCTGTACGTTAGATCTCCAGGACTTATTCATCTTAGAACTTGAAGTTTGTAGCCTTTGAACAACATCTCCCCATTTCCCCCACCTGCTAGACCCTGGCAACCACCACTCTACTCTCTGTTTCTATGAGTTTGGCTTTTTTAGATCCCACATGTAAGTGAGATCATACTGTATTTGTCATTCTCTGTCTGAGTTATTTTACTTAGCATAATGCCCTCAAGTTCCATCAACGTTGTCACAAATGGCAGGATTTCCTTCCTTCTAATGGCTGAATGGTATTCCATTGTACATCTTCTTTACCAGTTTGCCCATTGATGGTCACCAAGGTTGTTTCTATATCATGGTAATTGTGAATAATGCTGCACTGAACGTGGTGGTGCGGATATCTCTTTAATGTCCTGTTTTCATTTACTTTCGGTATATACCCAGAAGTGGAATAGCTGGATCATATGGTAGCTCTATTTTTAATTTTTTGGGAAACCACCATACTGTTTTTCAAGTGGCTGTGCCAATTCACACTCCCACCAAGTACACAAGGGTTCACTTTTTCCCACAAGCTTGCCTAGATTTATTGTCTCTTGCCTTTTTTTTACCTCTTTTTTTAAAATTGAGTTCATAATAGTTTACATCAATGCAAGATTTCAATTGTATATTATTTCTTGTCTGTCACCACATAAGTGCTCCCCTTCACCGCCTGTGCCTACCACCAACCCCGTTCCCCTGGTAACCACTGAGCTGTTTTCTTTGTCCATGTGTTTGTTTCTGTTCCACATATGAGTGAAATCATCTGGTGTTTGTCTTTCTCAGTCTGGCTTATTTCGCTCAGCATAATTCCCTCCAGGTCCTTTGGTCTTGTTGCAAGTGGGATGATTTTGTCTTTTTTATGGCTGAGTAGTATTCCATTTTGTAAACATACCACATCTTCTTCCAATCATCAGTCAATGGGCGCTTGGATTGTTTCCATGTCTTGGCTATTGTGAATAGTGCTACTGTGAACATAGGGTACATATGTTACTTTGGATTGTTGACTTCAAATTGTTTGGGTAGATACCCAGTAGTGGGATAGCTGGGTTGTATGGTAGTTCTATTTTTAGTTTTTTGAAGAATCCCCATACTGTTTTCCATAGTGGCTGCCCCAGTTTGCACTCCCACCAGCAGTGTAAGAGGGTTCCCTTTTCTCCACACCCTCTCCAACATTTGTTATTTTCAGTCTTAGTGATTATAGCCATTTTAACAAGCATAAGGTGGTATCTCAGTGTAGTTTAGGTTTGCGTTTCCCTGATGATTAGTGATGTTGAACATCTTTTCATGTGCCTATTGGCCATCTGTATATTTTATTTGGAAAAATGCCTGTTCGTATCCTCTGCCCATTTTTTGATCAAATGTTTGTTTGTTGTTTTTATTATTCAGTTGTGTGAATTTCTTATATATTATGGAGATTAATCCTTTGTCAGATATATGATTTGCAAATATTTTCTCCCAGTTGGTGAGTTCACTCTTTGTCTTGATCCTAGTTTCTTTTGCCTTGCAGAAGCCCTTTAGTTTGGTGAAGTCCTACTTGTTTATTTTTTTTATTTTGTTTCCCTCATCTGAGAAGACATGGTATTCAAAAAGATCCTTTTTAGTTTGATGTCAAAGAGTGTACTACCTATATTATCTTCCAGGAGTTTTATAGTTTCAGGACTTATCTTCAAGTCTTTGATCCATTTTCAGTTTATTTTTGTGTATGGCATGAGATAATGGCCTGCCTTCATTGTTTTGCATGTGGCTGTCCAGTTTTCCCAACACCATTTATTGAAGAGACTATCTTTCCTCCTTCGTAGGTTCTTGGCACCTTTGTGAAAGATTAGCTGTCTGTAGATGTGTGGTTTTATTTCTGGGGTTTCAGTTCTGTTCTACTGATCTGTGTGCCTGCTTTTGTATCAATACCATGCCATTTTGATCACTGTGGCTTTGTAGTACGTTTTGAAGTCAGGGATTACGATACCTCTGGCTTTGTTCTTTTTTCTCAGGATTGCCTTAACAATTTGGGGTCTTTGGTTGCCCCAAATGAATTTTGGGATTCTGAATGGGATTGCATTGAATCTGTAGATTGCTTTGGGTAGTATGGACATTTTAACTAAGCTTATCCTTCCAATACATATGCATGGAATCTCCTTCCATCTCTTTAAGTCATTATCAATTTCTCTCAGTAATGTCTTATAGTTTTCTTTGTGTAAGTCTTTCACCTCCTTGGTTAAAATTATTCATAGGTACTTTATGCTTTTAGTTGCAACTGTAAATGGAATTGTATTCTTGAGTTCTCTTTCTGTAAGTTCCTTGTTGGAGTATAGAAAAGCAACTGATTTTTGTAAGTTGATTTTGTACCCTGAAAATTTACTGTAGTTGTTAATTATTTCTAATAGTTTTCTGATGGATTCTTTGGGACTTTCCTATATATAACCTCATGTCATCGGCAAACAGTGAGAATTTCACTTCTTCACTCCCTATTTGGATTCTTTTCATTCCTTTCTCTTACCTAATTGCTCTGGCCAAAACCTCCAGTACTATGTTGAGTAAGAATGGTGAGAGTGGGCATCTTTGTCTTGTTCCTGTTCTCAGGGGGATGGTGTTCAGTTTTTGCCCATTGAGTATGATGTTGGCTGTGGGTTTTTCATATATGGCCTTTATTATGTTGAGGTAATTTCCTTCTATCCCCATTTTGTTCAGAGTTTTTATCATAAACAGTTGTTAGAGCTTATCAAATGCTCTCCCTACATCTACTGAGATGATCATGTGGTTTTTATTGCTCAATTTGTTGATGTGGTATATCATGTTGATTGATTTGCAGGTGGTGAACCATCCCTGTGTCCCTGGTATAAATGCCACTTGATCATGATATATGATGCTTTTGATGTATTGCTGAATTTGGGTTGCCAAAATTTTGTTGAGGATTTTTTGCATCTATGTTCATCAGTGATATTGGCCTGTAGTTTTCCTTTTTGGTGTTGTCCTTGTCAAGCTTTGGTATCAGAGTGATGCTGGCCTCATAGAATGTGTTAGGAAGTGTTCCATCCTCCCTAATTTTTTGGAATGGCTTGATAAGGATAGGTATTAAATCCTCTCTGAAAGTTTGGTAGAATCCCCAGGAAAGCTGTCTGGTCCTGGGGTTTTATTCTTTGGGATGCTTTTGATTGCTGTTTCAATCTCTTTCCTTGTGATTGGTCTATTCAGATTGTCTCTTTCTTCTTGATTCAGCTTTAGAAGGTTGTAAGAGTCTTAGAATTTATCCGTTTCCTCTGGATTATCCATTTTGTTGGCATATAGTTTTTCTTAGTATTCTCTTATAATCTGTTGTTTTTCTGTGGTGTCTGTTGTTATTTATCCTCTTTCATTTCTAATTTTGTTTATCTGAGTTTTCTCTCTTTTTTACTTTCCAAGTCTGGCTAGGGGTTTTTCAATTTTATTTATCTTCTCAAAGAACCAGCTCTTTGTTTCATTGATCCTTTCTACTGCCTGTTTTGTTTCAATAACATTTAGTTCTGCTCTGATATTTGTTATTTCTCTCCTTCTACTGACTTTGGGCTTTGTTTGTTCTTCTTTTTCTAATTCAGTTAGGTGTAATTTGAGACTGCTTATTTGGGACTTTTCTTGTTTGTTAAGATGTGCCTGTATTGTGATCAATTTCCCTCTTAATACAGCTTTTGCTGTATCCCATATGAGTTAGTATGGTATGTTATCATTTTCATTTGTCTCCAGATATTGTTTGATTTCTCCTTTAATTTCTTCAGTGATCCATTGGTTGTTCAATAGCATGTTGTTTTGTCTCCACATCTTTGTCCCTTTCTCAGCTTTTTTCTTGTAATTAATTTCTAGCTTTATAGCATTACGATCAGAAAAGATGCTTGTTATTATTTCAGTTTTCCTAAATTTATTGAGGCTTGCCTTGTTTCCCAACATATGGTCCATCCTTGAGAATGTTCCATGCGCACTTGAGAAGAATGTGTATTCTGCTGGGTTTGGATGTTGTGTTCTATACATGTCTATTAACTCCAACTGGTAGGTTTGCATTTAATTCTACTGTTTTCTTGTTGATCATCTGTCTGGATGACATTTCCATAGATGTGAGCAGAGTGTTGAGGTCCCCTACTATTATTGTGTTATTATTAATATCTTCTTTTAGGTTTGTTAATAGTTGCTTTAGGAACTTTGGTGTTCCTGTGTTGGGTGTAAGTGTTATATCTTCTTGGTGGAGTGTCCCTTGGATCATTATATACTGCCCCTGTTTGTCTCTCTTTACCTGCCTTATCTTGAAGTCTACTTTGTCTGATATAAGTATTGCTACACCTGCTTTCTTTTGTTTGCCATTAGCTTGGAGTATCATCTTCCACCCCTTCACTCTGAGCCTGTGTTTGTCATTGGAGCTGAGATGTGTTTCCTGGAGGCAGCATATTGTTGGGTCTTGTTCTTTAATCCATCTCGGCACTCTGTGTCTTTTTATTGGGTAATTCAATCCATTTACATTTAGGGTGATTATTGATATATGAGGGCTTAAGGCTGTCATTCCATCACTCATTTTCTGGTTTTCCTGCATTTCCTTTGTTTCTCATCCTGTGTGTTTTGGTCCACTCATTGAATTATGTATCTTTTTATGATGTGTTTCTTTGTTTTCTCATTACTTATTCTTTGTGTCTCTGTTCTGCTTTTTTGTTTAGTGGTTACCCTGAGTTTTGTATTCAGAATCTCATGTATAAGATAGTCCATTTTCTTATGACCTCTTATTTCCTTAGTCTAAACCAATTCAGTCCCTTTCCTCCTCCCTCCTAAGTTGTTTTTCTCATATCTTATTCTATCCTGTGTTCTGAGTTTGTGGTTAAAATGACAGGATTATCTTTGTTTTTGGTGTTTTCCCTCCCTTTAGCTTAATGCTGTACTTGAGTATTTGCTATCCTATTCTAACTCTGTCTACTTATTTATCTCCTTACTCTGTGTTTTGTGACCACTCCCCCCCCCCTTCTTTTTTTTTCTTTTCATGTATGAGGGCCTTCTTGAGGATTTCTTGTCGGAGGAGGTCTTATGGCTATGAAGCCCCTCAGCTTTTGTTTGTCTGGGAAAGTTCTTATTTCTCCCTCATATCTGAAGGATATTTTTGCTGGATATAGTATTCTTGGCTGAAGATTTTTCTCTGTTAAAGATTTAAATATGTTGGTCTAGTCTCTCCTAGCTTATGAGGTTTGTGCAGAGAAATCCTCTGAAAACCTGATAGGGGTTCCTTTGTAGGTTATTTGGATTGAATTTGGGGGTGCTCTAATAGCTTCATGAACTCGAAAGTCCAAATCTCTTTCCAGGTTTTGGAAGTTCTCAGTCATTATATCTTTACATAAGCTTTTTGTCTTTTCTTTCTTTCTTCTCTTTCTGGGACTTTGATGATGTGCACATTGCTTCTTTTAATGGTGTCCCATAGGTCTCATAGGCTTTCTTCATTTTTTTCTCTTCTATTTAGGTAATTTTAATTGATTTGTCTTCTAGATCACCCATTCTTTCTTTTGCTTTCTCAAGTCTCACCTTGAAGCTCTCAGTTGAATTCTTCAGTTGACTCATTATTCTGCAGCTCTAAAATTTCTGTTAGGTTCTATTTTTTGTTTTCTATATTTTAGTTAAACTTCTTATTTTTTCTTATATTGTTTTCCTGATATTATTGGATTATTTATCTATGCTCTCTTGTAGCTTTATGAACATACTTAGAACAATGATTTTGAATTCTTTGTGGGACAACTCCTGGATCTCCATTTCTTTGGGACCAGTTACTGGAGGCTTACTGTATTTATTTGGTGGACCCAGATTTCCCTGATTCTTTGCGATCCGTGTAACCCCTTGTCATTGGAGCTGAGATGTGTTTCCTGGAGGCAGCATATTGTTGGGTCTTGTTCTTTAATCCATCTCGGATTTCAAGAAACAGTCACCTCTTCCAGACCTCAGAGACTGGCTTTGGTAAGAGAAGATTTTCACCTAGAAGTGGGCCATGTTGGGGCATGCTGTGACCCTATGTCTAGGGTAAAGGGTGCTTTGTGTGGGAGCATGTGGTGCTGGGGTCCTGGGGGGCATGATGTCTCTTTGGCTCAGGATGCTACATTTCACAGGATTGGCAACTTTGTGGTCCTTGTCAAGCACTCTGGAGCTCTTCAGTGGCTTTAAGGGCTGTTGGGGTCTTTATTAGCACCTCCAGGTCCAGTGGCTAGGGACCAGGGAAGGCTACAATGGTGGCCAGAGCTGGTGGTGTGAACACACTCAGTGGCAGGGGCCAGCTTCAAGTCCCTGTGTAGTGGCAGGGGCTAGTTGGTAAGCATACATATAGTGGTGGGAGCCAACACAGGCAGCAAAGGCCTGGGCCAACTATGGGCTCACTGGCAGCTTCTGGAGCCTTGGCTATCAACATGCACTACTGTGGTAGCTGGGTTTCACCATGAGTGCCTAACAGTAGAAGCTGCTTATGGGAGTCAGGTTGGGAGAAGCAGGTACACAGTTTGTGGGGCTCACTGCTGTTGATCACAGTGGTACAGACCAGTGACAGAAGATAGGGCCTGATCTGGGCCCTTATGCAGCTGCAGGGGTCCTGGATGTCAGCATCCTCTCCTGTGACTGCACAGGCTCCCCTGGGCATGTGCACTGCAGTGGAGGCTGGGAACAAGTGTCAGGCCAGCAACATTCGAGTGCAAAGCTGGAGGGGCTAGCCCCAAGTGCATGCATGGTTGTTGGGGTGAGCCTCAGGAATCTAGGTTGGCCTCTTGCCCTTTTGCAGCCACAGAGGCTGGGATTGGCTTCTGGTGCAGTTACTGGGCTCCAGCGGGGCAGAAGAAGGAGGGAATGGGGAGACAGGGCAGCTGGCATTAAGGAACACGTATGCCTGTGACAGCTGGTAAAGCTGGTGAAAGCTGCAGGGGTTCCTTGGTGGCGGTTCTGGCCTTGGTTTTCCCGTGGCGACATCTGCTGAGTTTGTCTGCAGAGCATTTCATTGTGACCCACAACTGTTCTCTCATGGCTGCTATTGGTAACTCCTGCATTTCTTCCTTGTTCCTAGTCACATCTGTATGTCTCAGCTTTGCTGGTCTGGGTGCGGTGAAAATGAAGCAGGGCCTTCATGTGGTCCCCTAAAAGGCTGGAGAAGCTGGTCGCTACCCCACTCTTTCTTTCCTAGCAAAGGAAATTTTTTCTAGCTGGGAAATTCCCTCTTGTCACTGAGCAATGTTGGCTTGGGGGATGGGATGATGCAGGAAAATGAAGTTGTCTCCTGTCTTTTCTCGTGTAGTTATTCTCAGGGTTTTGCCCCACCACGTTGCGGAAGTTTCTTAAGTGGACTCTAGAGCTCTCAAAGGCTGTTTTTGTTTGATGGGAGCTAGATAATTGCTGATCTTTGTAGGGGGACACAGGCTAGGGTCCCCTATTTTGCCATTTTAGTGATGTAGCCTTCCAGAATATACATGAAGACATGTTCGATTGTCACAACTAGGAGGGAGAGTGTGCTACTGGCATCTCATAGGTAGAGACCAAGAATTTTGCTAAACATCCTACAACGCATAGGACAGTCCACAAAGGTAATGACCCAGCTTAAAATGTCAATAGTGCCAACATTGAAAAATCTTGAGCTAAGCCCTTTCTTCTTCTTTGCTACCTCTTGCCAGTCAATACACTTCTCTCTCTCATAAAGCTCCACCAGAGGTAAGTGTATGTACATATGTGTGTATGTTCAACAAAGAGTGTGTGCACATGCATATGTGTGGGACATATGTGTGCACAGCCAGTCTGTGAGGGTGTCTATTTTGAGGTTGTTCTTGAAGGAGAAAATGTAATCTAGTTTATTTCATCAATTAGTCATACATATTTTTGCACAAAGAGAATAGCAACTGAAAAGAATTTATTTTGTTGTTTAATTTTTGGGTTACTCGTGGAAATCATATAAATCCTAACACCCATTACCAGAGATCACTGAAATATTGGGCTGTGGCCCCACCGTTTTCCTGACTTGTTTGTTCTGAATTTTAGCAGAGCGTTGCATCACTCCTCAGTATGAACATGTTCTTATAGGTCAGTGTGTTGATTCGAGCCAGTGTGGAAAAGAAGACATCCTTGTTCAAACGAGGAAGATTTACAGTGGAAACTGCCATTTGCATTCCCTTCTAGATCAGGTGCCTCCGTGTCAATTTAGTTACCTATAATTTTGACAAATATGTTTTTCATAAAAGGTAGCTGCAAAGAGTGCCCTTCTGTTGCGTATAGAAATGTTATGCATCCATTTGAAAACTGTCATATCTTCATCTGACAGAAGAAAATGATTCTTTTTTGTTTTTTTTGAGGAAGATTAGCGTTGAGCTAACTCCTGCCAATCCTCCTCTCTTTGCTGAGGAAGACTGGCCCTGAGCTAACATCCATACCCATCTTCCTCTAATTTATATGTGGGACGCCTGCCACAGCATGGCTTGACAAGCAGTGCCATGTCCGCACCCAGGATCCAAACAGGGGACCCAGGGCCACCAAAGCCCAACGTGGGCACTTAACCGCTGCGCCACCAGGCTGGCCCCAGAAAATGATGCTGACATGATAATACCCTATGTCAGTTGGAAAGTAAGGAACAGAGAATAGATATTTAATTATTCTATCATCACCTCAACAAGTTAATTTTCTTAAAGCAGAAACTTAGCTCTGCCTTTAGTTAGACTTTGCAATTGGCAACCTCCGCAACCTGCAGCTCTTGGGGGCCTCAGGATCCTGCTTCTTTTGATGTGTTGGGTGACAGTGCCAGGGCTCCATGCAGAGCCCACCTTTCTCCATACCCTGACCACAGCTGTCCATCTCCAGTTCCGGGCTGCACCCATCCCCAGAGAGGGCCACTCTGCTTGCAGGCTTCCCTTTGGAATGCAAAGCCTGATGACATCGGACAGAGGTAGAGCGGGAACCTTCCGCGTGGGTTTTTTCCCATGGAAGGAAAGAATCTATGGTGCAGTTTTTATCTTGAGAAACTCCTGGGTTGAAAAATGAATGTAGGAAGGCAGATTTGGATTACAACATAAAGAACTTATGTCTCTCCTCCTTCCTGTGAGCAGAGAATGATCTTTCCCAAAGACTTGTGCATACTGGCTGACTCGTTCTAAATCAGCTTCGTCAGGGACGCCGATACCATTCTCCAGGAGTATCTACCCAGTGTTCAGAATGACACATTTTATCAAATCATCAACCAGAATTTATTGAGAGCCTTTCGAAGTAAAAGTATTCCTATTTGACTCCTGCTTTCAGTGATTTATGAGTCCGGTAGAAGGATGAAGACTAACACCCATGAAAAAGCATCAAGCAAAGCAAGAAAGTGTATAATAAAGTACTCAACTGGCAAGCAGAGCCTAAAAGGTTGTAGGAAGTACAGAGAAGAATGAGTAAAGAAAACAAAATTTAATTTGTCATTCTTAGAATTGAGGACCTGATTTAAATTCTGCTTTCTTAGCCAAGAAAAGATGTGCTGTTTATGTTTCTTCTAAATGATGCTAAAACATTCAGAGGGAAAGGTAGCATAATTTTGTATGTTATCTAGATTTAGCTAAATATCTCATTTTGGCAGTGTTCACAAACTTTAGTGTGCGTAGGGGTTAGGAATGTGGAGCACATTAGTGATGCAAGCTGGTGAGGAGTCATCATGAGTAAAGGTCACTGCTGCGGTTTATAAAGCCCCGGCCCATCCAAAGGAGGCGCTGAGAATGCAAACCCAACGTTGGCACACTGGGTCACACTTTAAGGAAATCTGAAAACCCAAATATTTTTTTATGTAAAATCTCCCAATTTGTAAATATTAGCAACAAAGAAAAATATTTTTAAATGTATTATGGGCCAAGTAAAACATATCTACAGGCTGAAGACGTGCAGGAATATTTAAAACACGGACTGTTTCTGTGTGGTGGTCGGTATGATGGGAAGAGGCAGGAGGGAGGTGGTGGCGGGACCACATTCCACTGGAGCAGGCAAGCTATGGCGGGAGGGGGGACTGCATCCTAACAGTAATGAAGGATTCTCAGTGATGTGATCACCTTTGCACTTTAAAAAGTTCTTTATGGCTGGATATAGTCTGAAGCATGGATTGATGTGGGCAAAATTGTTGTCAGGGAGATCAGCTGGAAGTTGGTGTAGTATTTAAGAGATATGTATACATATCTCGTCTATCTATTCATCTATCTATCTAAACTTCCTTTGACAAGAGCACTGTAAGGTACGGGGCCAAAACGTCTTTTGCCATAACAAATTAGCATAAGATAAGAAATGGATAGTTTTGTTTTCCTTTTAATAACTTTTTTCTGATTACAAATGAATTCACCATGAAAAATTTAAAACATTCAGAAAATCACAGTGAAAATCAATACAATAACCCATAACGCCACCTCCATTATCACCTAGTGTTCAAAGTCTGTGTCCCTGAAGGCATCTAAGATCAGGAACAGGATGGAAAGCTGGTATGACAGCAGCATGGGACGTATGTTTGGGACCCTCTAAAAAACTGGGTGGGGGCAGAGACATTTTAAGGGAGCTAACTTCCTGTACTCACCCTACAGCTTGGTAGTCTGTGCTGCAATGATTCAGATGTGATCGAAAACGGTAAACTACTCACTGGCTGGGGAGCCACAGCATCTATAGATTATAGGAACACCCATGATTATTTCTTTAGGACTTAGTACTTGGAACCTAGAATTAGTTTGTCGAAGGATAGGTATATTTTAAGGCTTCTGTTAAGTACAGCCAATGCCCAGACTAGCAGTACAAAATTGTAATTACACTCATTTTCTTCATCAAAATTGGTTATCAGTGTGTGTGGCTGATTCTATTTTCCAAAAAATGGCTGCAAAATGTCTCCCATCCCCCATGCTTGTCATACATGTGCTCTTGACACTCCTACTCTCAAGAAGTAAGGTCTCTCTTCCCTCCCCTGAGGTTGACTCAGGTGTTGACTGACAAAAGGTAAGCGGTGTGATTTCCAAGGCCAGGTCATAAAAGGGAGAGTTTCTGCCTGACTTCTTTTGGGACACTTGCCTCGGAAGTCAGTCACCATGTGAGGAAATGAAATAGTCACATGGAGAGGCCATATGTCTGCGGTCAACAGCCAAACATGAGTTAACGAGTTTTCCCCGCTGAGCCTCCAGACACTGTGCAACACAGACATTTGTCCCTTTTCTGAATTCCTGACAAACAGACTCCATGAGCATAATAAAATGACAGCTCGTTTGTGCCACTAAATTTAGGGTGGATCTTACACAGCAATAGCTAACTAGAACATTGCATATGTTCAACAATTTGGGCAATTTGAAAGGTAAAACATGGTATTTCATTATTGTTTAAATGTCATTTCCTGAATTGCCTTGTGGGTTAGTTTTCTTTCTTTCCCATTCTCTCCTTCCTTCCTTCCCTCCCTCTCTTCCTTTTTTTCATTTCTTTTCTTCTTTCTTTCTTTCCTTTTGTATTGCTTTTGAGAATTACTTCATTATTGAGAACTAAAATTTTGGAAAGAATCAGACTCTGTGTCCCCAGATTCACCAATGCCACGCAGTCACTTCTATTAATAATATCATCAGAAGAATAGTACAAGAGAGTGAATGATACATATATGCAACTCAAAGAAAGAATTTAAATTTATCCTATATCTCTCACTTTGGTTAATGACTTCAGGAAATTTTCTTATAATTTCTACTCTCCCTGGGTTTACATAGAGAACGCACTGCAGAGGTCACATTCTGTATCACCAGCCAATACCCGTTGTGCGAGACTGAAGGCTGGCATCAGACGACAAACTGTGTTCTCTCTGTTTGTGATAATATTATCTTGGTGTTTCAGATGTTGGAGTCTTCCCTTTGCGGTTGATCTTAGTCTTAAAATGGATGGTGTACTACCTCAATTTTCCTGTTAGATAATCCAGAGAAAAGCTATAAGGTAGGGGATACAGGATCTGAGTATCATTTATTTTTGACTTATAGGAATAAAACAAATTTTTATAAGATCTGACATTTCTTCAATATAACACTATAAATCTACAAGCAATCTCAAAACTAGAAAGAATCCTTGGAGGGAGTTAGGTGTCAAACAAAGGTAAAAAATTCTCAGCATGTCATCCTTTACGGACCCATAGAGGATTTTGTGTTTGCTACACTGATCCTAATGACAAAGTGTGTGTATCTTCATATGAACATTCTTTGGAGGTGGCTTCTTGCTTATTATATGTATGGCAATCCAAGAATCTTCTGAGTAAGCTGTGCGCAAGGATCTTTGACTCCACAGAGCCAGGATCCTGTCCGATCCCCACATAAGGGATCCTTTTTAATTACCTCTCTTCTTCTCTGGAATATGAGCTTCAGGACAGAAGATAACTTGTCTAATTGTTCGCTGATGTATCACCAGCACCTAGGACAATGCCTGTACATAACACACACATAATCATTATTTAAATGAATAAATATTATTCAGACCATTGCAAAAGTGTCTCGACAAATATAGAGCTTATTCAAATAGACAAGCCAAGAAAAAGACACCTAGATTAAACAAAATCCTTTCTAAAAACTTTAACACTTAGATGAATCTATTGAGTGCTTGCTATGAAGTCGATGGCCCCACATATTTGGATTTTCTTCTTCCTCTTTATCTGTGGCGTCACTGTCTGGGATACTCCCAAATCCCAGAAATCTCACTGCGGAACATTAGGACACAGGATTATCAGATTTTATTAGGCAATTAGGGAATTGTCGTTTTGTATGCTTAAAAGATTCACACTGAAAGAGTTTCTTCTAGATTCTTCTTGGGACTAATCAGGTAAAAAAAAATTCCATTATCTCATTAAGTAATACTTTGAAAGGAAAAGGAGTAAGAGATCCAAAAATTAATGATTATCCTGCGTCATGTGCTATAAAACATATGTATGTAAGTACGTCTCAATCCTCTCAGCAAATTTATGTCTAATTCTCCCAAACTGAACCTATTACAGTTTTGGGGCCTTTTTAAAAAGAAAATAACACAGAATTTGGACTATAAAAGTAGGAATGAAAGTAAATATTTATTTAAAATGAAATATAAATCACCACAAGGTGTGAATTTACACAAGCTTATGAACATATAAAATCTAGAATGGCAGCATGTTTTTATCATCTAATTGAAACACTTTGATAACCCTTTTTTCTCTCTGTGTTTTTAGCTGTCTACCTCTTGATTGCTGTTTCCTATTATTTTCTATACCACTTTCTATGAGAGCATAGAAACATAAATTAGTCTTCCTTCTGGCATGGTTGGTCAAAATATGTTTTTCATTTCTCATTGTTTAAAAAAATGTATTCCAGCCACACTACTTATTAACGGTAATGTAAAATAAATTTTTAAGACGGCTATCCAATTTGGGAATAACTCCAGTAAGTTTATTATCAGCCGTAAGGTTTAGAAGACAAGCTTCTGTCTCCATACCTTTCCAACCTGTTTCTTCTGCATATGTCATACCTTAGGGCTGCACACACTGGACACCACTGGGCATGTTGCACTGCACACTGACCTGTGTCCTTTGCATTACACCTTTGTGTTACAGTGTCAAGTGAATTAGCAAAGTGGGCAATAAGGTTATTTCTATAACTCATTTCTACACCAGGAGAGCTAGCAGTAACTTAATTATACACAACAGTAACTATGAACCATGTAAACATGTCACCAAACCCAAAATCAAATGTATCTCCAAATCAACCCCTCCTTAGACACATCCCCAAAATGTCCGGGGTTACCTCAGCAGAGCCTGACGTGAGGGGAGTGTGATGGGGAAAACGATGGAGTGGAAGGATGGAATGGACTTTACGAACACCAGTTAAAATATGCTTTTGGGGGAAAAACAAACCTCCTCTCTCTGTTGGACTATCTGCGCTCTGATCCTGACCCTACCATTTATTAGGTGTGTAACCTAAGGCAAGTAAGTTATATCGTTGTAACTTGGTTTAAAAGTACTACCCATCTCATAAGTTGTGATAATTAAATGATTTAATGGATGGAAAGTACTTAAAACAGTGCCTGGCATTAAGTAGTAGTCAGAAAATGTTCTGGTTTTGCTGTGCTAAACGCTGTATCTGATTGTTGGGGATATTAAACTGACCAATAGACTTTTCTATAGAAC
This sequence comes from Equus asinus, assembly GCF_041296235.1. Classification (NCBI taxonomy): domain Eukaryota; kingdom Metazoa; phylum Chordata; class Mammalia; order Perissodactyla; family Equidae; genus Equus; species Equus asinus. Next base: position 14,544,411 of record NC_091818.1, read on the forward strand.
ATTTTACATTTAAGTTTGAATACAAAGATAAAATAACAACTCAAATGCCAAGTCTCTGAAAAATAAAAGGGATTCTGGATACATATAAGACATTATAAGACAAGAAGCTGGGGAGTGAGGTAATGCCAACTGCTCAAATAACCTGATGTGGTGTGATTATCTGGGCTCACATCTTTCTCTTTATTCCTGATTTGCGTATCAGCATGGACAGCTCAGCAAGAAAGAGGGCAAGAAGGTCAAGTAACGATGCATCTTTAGACTTTAGACTTACCCGGAATATCTCCAACATAGAGAAGTGAAACAAAAGCGTTGGTGAGATTTTGCCCAGACTGAATCTCCTGGAACCCTGTGTTTATAAGTGATATTTAATCTCTCCCAAAAAGATCATTATTACAGGTACATAGAAAATGTGGCTTTTAAAAACCAGGAAAAAAATCAGAAATCAGGAAAAGATCTTCAAATTTCTACTCGGGGAATGGGACCTAAGGGTTCAATTTAGACATGACTTGTTCTCTCACTATTGAAGACCAAGCACCTAAAGTTTCTTTCCTTTCTTCCTTCTTTCGTCTCTTCCTTCCTTCCTTCCTTGCTTCCTTCCTCCTTCTTCCCTCCCTCCCTCTCTACCTCTCTTTCTTTCTTCTGACACACCTAGACAGGAGAGGGAAGGTGGTGGCACCGAGGCATCACAGAGAGGGAGTACAGAAAAGATCACGAAAAATGAAAGCAGAAGAGTGGGAGCTTTTGCCAGGAAAGTTAACTTCTATTACTTTTCAGAGAAAGTAGTCAGAAAAGCAAACTTAAAAATTCAATACTTGCTCGACTTCATGCCTAATCAAATTTTCCCAAATGGCATAAAGTTACTCAGGAGCCATCTGAACTGCAAGGGTTCGTATAGCCCTGACGTGTTCACGTGAGTTGACGCTGTGAACGCTCGCTGGCCTCTGTCGATTCAGCAGATGGCAAAGCTTGTGAGAGGATCAAACAGCCTCTGATAGGAGAGCAGCGCATTTTGTGCCGGGCACCTGTCAGGTAGCCCTCTCCACCAGCAAACAAACGGGCAGGGCTTTGTGTTCCCAGGGGAGTGGAGCTGCAAGAGGCCACAGAGGGGAAAGAGAGAGACCAGCAGAGCAGCCGAGCTCCAAAAGTCTTCATGACAGAAAAAGCTGTGATAAATTCTGACTAAGACCTCAAAAATCAAAATTAAAATTGTTTCCTAATAGTGCATGTTTTTATTAAAGAAACTTTATATCTGAGACACAAGTTGGTAAATCACAAAGAATACACCTTGAATCTTTCTTTTAAATACAGAATAGCATTTTCAAAATGACTTTTTATTACCTTTGATTAAATCTCCCTTAGAAAAGAAATATATTCAGTGACCAATGACTGCATGATGTTGGGATGTTAAGGCCAGGGTCCCTTGCCTTAACTTGGAATGGCCACGGGCTCAGTCTGCTAAGAGGCAGGCTGGGCCTCAGCTGCCCCTGCGTAGCTGGTCAGCTTTCTCTTGCCCACCCTGCCTTCCTCGCTTCCTGCAGGTGTATCTCCTGAGAGAAAAGGAAGCCACTATGCTAGCAATGTTCTCCAGATTCTTGAGAAACAGAATAAAAAGGTTTTGAACTTGAGAGAAGACAACACAAGGTTCTTTGACCACGGAAACTTTGTGAAAGCAGATGGTTTTTGTTGCTGGCAATTTTGTTCTTTTGTTTGTTTACGCCTGAAACCCCAGCACCTCAACATGAGTTTGGCACATCATAGGTGCTCAAAAAATATTTGTCAAATAAATGAATTAGTTCATGGTTTTCTCAAGAAACTTTTAGAGCTCTAGATCAATTTCTTTTATGAGAGTTGAGATTTAAAAATGTAACTGTTGGAGAAAGGGGATGGCAAGAAATGATGGGTCCTGTGATCAGCTCACTTATTAAGAGATCTTCCCACCTTTAAAGGTTTACTCATTGTTCTAAGACACATTGGGGAGAAAGATAGTGTGGATTATTTTAACTCTGGATGTGTTTAATGATCTCCATTTAAGAATATAAGGGTATCTCTGTTTCTATGGATAAGGACTTATAGGGACACATCCAGATACTTATCCAGAACAATTCCTCATTGTCACTTAGGGAATCAGATAGTCAATGGTAAGTCAAGACTATTTGATATCACTGCCTAAAATTAACAACTGGTTGCTGAAAGCAAGTGATTTGATAGAATTTAAAAATTTAATAGACCAAAAACTCCACTTTTTTAGGATTATTGGAAGTAGCACCTGTAGACAAGCCTCCAGAATTTTCCAGTACTGATTCACTGTCAAAAGCACTAAGCTTCCTATTGGCCATCATCTATTTTCCAGGTTTCCAGTCTCTGTCTTGTATATTTGTGTTGGAGGCATTGGCTTTGTTTTCTGTTTTTTAGCTGTATAGAGGTATAATTGACAGATACAATTGTAAGATGAATAAAGGGCATGATGTGATGATTTGATATACCCATCCATTGTGACAGGATTCTCCTCATCGAGTGAGTTAACATCCATCACCTCACATACTTACCTTTTTCAAGTCTACTCTTTTAGCACATTTCCATTATACAATACAGTGTTATCAACTGTAGCCACTGTGTTATACTTTAGATACTCAGGACTTACTCATCTTATAACTGAAAGTTTGTACTCTTTTACCAACCTCTCCATATTTCCCCCACTACCAAGCCCCTGGCAGCTACCATTCTACTCGCTGTTTCTATGAGTTCAACGGGTTTTTTTAGATTCCACATATAAGTGATACCACGCAGTACTTACCTTTCTCTATCTGACTTATTTCACTTAACATAATGCCCTCCAGTTTCCTCCATGTTGTCACAAATGGCAAGATTCCCTTCTTTCTTAAGGCTGAATGATATTCTATTGTATGTATGTATCTATATATATGTATGTATCTATGTATGTAATAACTTTATCCATTCATTCATCCGTGGACATACTTAGGTTGTATCTATACCTTAACTATTGAAAATAAGGCTGCAATGAACATGGGAGTAGAGATATCTCTTCAAGACAATGATGTCACTTCCGGTGTATCTGCCCAAAGTGAAATTGCTGGATCATATGGCAGTTCAATTTTTAACTTCTTAAGGAATCTCTGTGCTGTTTTCCATAGAGGTTGTACCATTTTATATTTCCACTGACAATGCGCAAGTTTTCTTTTTCTCCGCTTCCTCACCAGTATTTGTTATCTCTTGACTTTTTGATAATAGACAACCCAATAGGTGTGCCATGATATCTCATTGTGGTTTGGATTTGCATTTCCCTGATAATTAGCAATGTTGAGCACCTTCTCATGTAACGGCCATCTGTATGTCTTCTTGGGAAAAACATCTATTCAGGTATTTTGCCCATTTTTAATAAGGTTATTTATTATTGTTATTGAATTGTATGAGTTCCTCGTATATTTTGGATATTAGCCCTTTTGGCAGTTGTGGTTTGTAAATATTTTCTCCCATTCCATAGGTTACCTCTTCATTTTGTTGATGGTTCTTTTGCTGCCCAAAAGCTTTTTAGCTTGATGTAGTCCCACCTGATGATTTTTGCTTTTGCTGCCTTTGCTTTTGATGTCAAATCCAGGAATTCATTGCCAAGACCAATGTCAAGGAAGTTGCCACTGAAGTTCTCTTCTAGGAGTTTCATAGTTTCAGGTCTTACGTTCAAGTCTTTAATCCATTTTGAGTTGATTTTTGTGAGTGGTTAAGATAGTGGTCCAGTTTCACTCTTTTGCATGTGCTATCCAGATTTCTCAACAATATTTGTTGAAGAGACCATCCTTTCCCCGTACTTTATTTTTTTATTTATTTATTTTGGCTGAGGAAGATTCACCCTGAGCTAACCTCTGCTTTTATAGGCAACTCATATGCCTGTTTTTATGCTAATGTCATACTGTTTTGATTATTATAGCTTTGTAATAAAGCTTGAAATTAGGTAGTGGATGCCTCCAGCTTTGTTCTTATCTCTCAAGATCGCTTTGAATTTTGGGGGTCTTTTGTGGTTCCTGGGAATTTTAAGATTGATTTTTCTATTTCTGTGAAAAATGCCATTGGTATTTTGATGGGATTGCACCGAATCTGTAGATCACTAGATCATTTGGGCAGTATTGACACACTAACAATATTAATTCCTCCAATCCATGAACATGGAACATCTTTCCATTCATACGTTGTCTTCTTCAATTTCTTTCATCAATATCTTATAGGTTTTGGTGTACAGATCTTTCATCTACTTGGTTAAATTTATTCCTAAGTATTTTATTCTTTTTGATGTTATTGCAAATGGGATGGTTTTCTTTACTTCTCTTGCCGATAGTTCATCATTAGTGTGTAGACATGCAACTGATTTTTGTAAATTGATTTTGTATCTTGACACTTTACTGAATTCCTTTAGGGGGTATTTTTTTTATCATGAGGTTGAACTTCCCTTGCCATCTCATGTTTCTGATTTCTCACCATAAGTTTTTCTTGCTCAAGGAAAGCAAACTCCCACCCCTCTGAAGATAACCTTAGGACTGTAAATGTAGTAGATAGAAGTTTTTGCAAGTATACGTTTATAGATTTGTGAATGTGGGTATATGTGTGAGTGTTTGTCATCTGTGAGCACATGCAGGTATCTTATGGGATGAACTGAGATAGCCCTGCTTTTCAGCCAGTGAAAAATTTGAGGCTGTTAGCCCAAATCCCTGGGCCTACAGGTGTTCTTCCATGCTTAAGAAAGAAGAAAATATGTGTAGGAACAGCAATCCCAGTGCTGTCATTAACCAAGGAGTTGGATCAAGTTATGTGAACAAAAGGATGTGATGTCCTTGTGGAAAAGTAGATTCGGCTTTCTTCAGAAAAAATAATTCGGAGGAGTAAGGCGTGATGATGAATAAAGCCAGTGGCAGGCTTTTCTGCCTCATTTCAGAGCCACCAAAATATAAACAGAAGAAACATTATATTAGCATAGGGGTCAGGCCTGAAGAAGCAGAAGCTACAAGTCCAGGAAGGTTCAGAGACCCCAGACCTCTTTCTCCTGTGATGTACAAAACAGTTTCAGTGGAACACAGTGGGGTTATCAGCACGATTTGGAGGTAGCATGCATGGAAGGCAGGATGTCTTTACAGAATCTGAAAAGGTCAGGACGAGAACACATCCAAGTAGGACCCCCTGCAAAGGTCTAAACAGGACTTCTCACCTTTACCCCAAGTTAACCAAGTAGTCACATAATGTAACTGCTACATGTCCTTTTACTCTGTCCTGCTCCAGGATGCTTTCCTGATCCTTCGATAAAATAAGTGCTCATACCTCCCCTGAAGTTAACTGCAGGTTGCTCTAAGAAAGATGGACATAACTTGTCTCAGGTGGTACCACTCTGGCCCTCCTATGGTTGTATTCTCTTCACAGATAAAAGAAGTCACCTTGCAACACAGGGACACGCCCACTCAGAGCCAGTGGCTTCCTTTCTGGGGTTCATTCCAGTTACCTGGGATACCAGAACAGCCTGCCCACTCAGCCTGTTGCTGAGTCCACTGCCAGAAACTGTGATGTCCTTGTCTGTGGGTCAGCTTTTTAAAGGCAAACTTTTCACGAGTATGGAGGACAAGGGGTTGGCCACGATGTAATTATTTTGTGGGGGCAAGGGGAACCTAGGAACTCCCACTGGCAGTTGGGTGAAGAAAAAAGGCAGAGATGGGAAAAAAAAAAAAAAAGAGATGAGTTGGGTGCAAGCTACTGACCTGGCACCATTTGCTATTGCAAATGTTAGGATCTTGCCTGCACTCAGGAAAGAGACAGCATCTTGTTCTTCTTCATTAGGCGGAGCAGTAGTAGATAGAAGCAGAGGTGCAGGAACTGTAGTATCAAATAACTTCTACATCCCACCCCCGACTCCCCCAGTATGAGATTACAAGATCATTTTGTCATTTTGTCAGATCTTCCCACCATAGGCTAGGGAAAAATATCACACACACACACACACACACACTTATTACACATGGCGCGGAAAGACAAGCCTGCCACAAAGAGGTAGGCTAGGGGAGAAGGAAGAAAAGACAAAAAGGAGGGATAGGTCTTAAGAAATTATTATTCAGAAGAGCAGCCTGCATTCATTTTCCATAATCATGTCATTTTACATTTCCTAAGGATGACTTTATGTTCGGGACACCACCTTGAATCCCACTTCAATCTTAAAGGGGGCAATTTAGGTAGAGAGTGAAGGAAAGTAATAGGAGATCAGCCATGAGTGAAACTGACAATTGTTGGAATTACTATGACCGTGGCTAATTTAAGTTCCTGGGAATCCAAAAGATTGTGAAAGGTGCACTGGAATTTATTGATTCAAAAAGTAGTAACTCTTTCAAGATAACCTTCGTTCCACTGTACATGTGATTGAGGAGGTGTCAAGCTTGGGTTTTGTTTTTTTTTTTTTCTTAAAGATTGGCACCTGGGCTAACAGCTGTTGCCAATCTTCCTTTTTTTTTTTAAGGATTGGCACCTGGGCTAACAACTGTTGCCAATCTTTTTTTTCTGCTTTATCTCCCCAGACCCCCCCTGTACACAGTTGCATATCTTAGTTGCATGTCCTTCTAGTTGTGGGATGTGGGACGCCGCCTCAACGTGGCCTGACGAGTGGTACCATGTCCGTGCCCAGGATCCGAACCTTGGGCTGCCGCAGCGGAGCGCGCGAACTTAACCACTCGGCCACGGAGCTGGCCCCTCAAGCTTGGTTTTGTTTCATATTAAAGAGAAGAAAGAGCCCAGAAATCTGGAGGACCGGGACTCAGACTGAAGACATATGGGTATATTAAATATATATGTGTATATATATGTCTGTACACATGTACACACACACGTGTGTGTGTGTGTCTGTGTGTGTGTAGTGTTTAAGAGCACGGATTCTAGAGTCCAACTGCCTGGATACAAAACCAGAGTCTGTCTTCCTAGCTGTTTGGATTAGACGAGTTCTCTATCCCCTCTGGTGCTGATTTCCCCATCTGTAATAATGTTACTGACATCACAGCGTTGTGAAAGAATGACGTAAGTGAAAATACGTGCCGTGAGTAGAGCAGGGCTGTGGCACAGTAAGTAAGTGATCCACAGCTTTTAGTTGCAGCTATTATATTATTATTATTACTACTACTATTATCGCACTGCATCTTCTTTTCCTCACCTCTAAAATGAAGAGATTAAATAGGCAATCAATACATTATATTCTACTTCTAAGACTCTGTTATATGCTTCTATAATATAGATAAATAGAATAATACTTTATATTATTGTTATTCTGAATTACCCATAGCCAGAGATGATGTTTCTTTTAACCTTTTTCTTCATTTTTATGAAGGATTTTTCAATCATGCCCTGTGCCCACGATGCTACTTGCTTTTTCCTACTGGGAACCTTGTTTGAAGGAAGAAGTGTCCATTTAGAGCGATGGCACACACTCAAGTCTTTAACTGCAGGAATTCAGATTATGCTCTCATATATGGCAACCTAACCTGCACCACTCTCTCCTGGCTCTCAGTAGATTGAGAAAATCAGCTTAAGCTGAAATAATACTGTATTCAGAAAAGAAGTCATTATCCCTGAAATTGACATCGTTCTTTCAATTTGAAAATGATGGATTTTTAATATGTTACTGATGACAAAATGACATGAAATTTCAGCTAGATGGAGAATAACGGCAGTTGGAGAAGTTTAGACATGTTCAGTATCCAGATGAATCTACAAGGAGGCAATAAAATTCAATAGACAATGAATTCAAGTTTGAAGAAAATTCAGTTAAAACAATGTCCCATGGAATAAAATAATTTGACACAGGTTGGGCAGTTTTCAAAACAGATGATTATATATATCTAAATACGGAAGCACACCCACTCTAACACCAAATTGTCAGACACCTTCAGCTGAACAAGGCGGGTTAAGGAAAGTGCCTTTCCTGGTTGAGAGTGCCCCAGGCTTATGGGAGAGCCATGAGCCTACAGTGCTCTTTTTCACCCTGTAGATGCTCAATAAATGCTAGCCCACTGACAGAGCATTCTCCTGTGTGACCAATTAGGCCTGCAGGGGATTCAAAATAACCCATTGTTCATCTACTTCTAACGCTATTCAATCTCCCCAAGGTCTCAAAAAAGATGCTTGGTCAGTCCACTGGGCCGGGGGGTTAAGCACATCATTAGTGGTTCCCTCCTGCGTTACACACTGACTTCATCAGAAAACAGATTTAAAGTGATTAATTCATTACCAGAAATGATCTGCTCACCTTCCTCAGGACCACAGCCAAAACACCTGCTCACCAACCAGGCCCTAACTCGGCAGCACAGACGGCAAGTTCTCCTTAATATACCTCTTGGAAGGTAATGTTTGTAAGAGACTGGCAGATCCTAGCATGGTGTTTATGGACCATTCCAGCATTCTTACCTTTAAGGGGTATTGTGTATAAAAAGTGCAATGTGAATTTCAAATCTGAAAACTCCAGAAATAGTTGGGCCAAGGGGATAGAGCCACAGCCTGGAGCCAGGAGACATGTACACAGGTTGTTTCTCTGCCGAACACTACCAATTTATTGCACGACCTTGGGCAAGTCAGTTAACCTTGACTGATGTATTATTTACTGAGCAAAACATGTTCTAGAAGATATGAAAGGTTCATAATAGATTCCATGTATCTGCCTGTAAGGCGTGCAAGGGAGGCAACTGGGGCTTCCTGACTAAGTTAAAGGCCAGGCCCTGTCAAGCTCACGGCAGGGAATCTTCATCTTCTGGAATTTATAGAGCTGTAAGTGCGTCCATTAGAAAGCTAGATCTGATCCCTCCCCTCCCTTTACTGCTCAGCAAAGGAGGAGAGGCATTCTCCTCCAGAGGGTTACTATAGACTTATTCAAATGAATGAATGTTAAAGGGCCTAGCCTTGTGTCTGGAACACAGCACACAATATTTATTGATTCTGCATCTTACTCTCTTGGCTACTATGTTAAGATGCCAGCAAAAATACAGATATACTGGACAGTTTAGTTACACAAAGTCACGTGGCTAGTGACAGAACCAGAATTAAAACTGAGATGTGATTCATTTAGCGTGATTAATTCAATGCCTAAAACATGAGCCCCCAAGACCTTGGCCCCTCTATTATGACATGCTGACCCCCAAGGGACAAGAACAAGACAGAGTTCTGCAAAATAAGACAACTAGCAGTCAATTTTGAAATACAAAATGAATGCAACCAAGAACAAGCGACCCCGGCATTTCAGGAAAAGAAATGTCAGACATGCAAAAGTAGAAATAAAAATAGGATAATGTCTTTAGAAGTATGCCTGGCAAGTAAGCGTGAGTCTCCATATTAGGGAGGATTCTCAGCAGGCCAAAGGTAAAGGGTTCATTTCCCAAGTTGCCTGCAGCCATGTCATGAAAGCTCCAGGAACAGAGTCGCCGGGAGTTGCAATCCATGCCAGATCGCTATCAACTAGCTTATTTGTATTGGTCAGTTCCCACTGATTTCAGAATAGTCAAATTATTCTGGAACAAATTCCTTCAACGTAATAGTACAACACGACTTTGAAAAACTCACATGCGCCTCCCTGCCTGCTGCATGGCTGTGTACTCGCGTCTTGTGTGAGTGAGCTGCCCGCTGACTGTGAGCATCTGGGCGGAAGGGCTGCGCCTTCCTTTCCAAGTAGTCGCAGAACCTAACCAATGCCTGGTATGTAACCTGTACAAAGTAATGTTTAATTGACGAGTAAACTGATGAATGAGTCAGAATATCTGTCTGGACAGTTAAAAAAATAGAATCAGCATAGGCTGAAATTATATTTGTCAATGAAGAGGCTCTCTGTGAAGAAGGAATGAGTAAGGCTGCTTAAGGAAACCCAGGAATGGCTTCTGTGGTAGATGTGCTTTCTTCAAGTAACTTAAACGTAGAAGTAAGCCAGTGTTTTTAGAATGAGTATTTTCTTTTTATGTAAGAAGAAAATATAACTTGGCTTACTGTCAGCATTTGTCATCTCTTTGCCTCTTCTATTGTTCCTGTGAAATAGGAAATTGAAATGGCAGAATGTCTCCTCTGAGACTGAGAAAGAAACATGCCCTCTGTCAAATCAGCCCAAACACACCCTGTGCTCCACAGTCGTTCCTGTAGGACAGGGTTATAGCGACGGGCGTCACTGTGTGGGAGCGGGGCCGAGAATGTTCATAACAGAGCAGTAATACACATCCAAATGGAATGCTGTGGGAATTTATCAGAGATTTCTCCAATTAGAGCTGGAGCCTTGGAGCTTAGCTCTGAATCCACCCACCAGGGAGTAGTATCAGTACTAGCTAAATAAATGATAGAGTTGTCCAAGACACTCCTGACGTGCCGAGTTTAAGGCATGTTCAGACTTTAACCCAAGGCAGCTGATGTTGAACAAGCAAATTCTTTGATTGTTATCACAAATATCAGCACATACTACTGTACCAGCTGCCTGGAGCCAACGGAAATGTTCCAAATTGTTACTGACCTCAAGTTATTAGCAGTTGTCTATTGAAGATAAAGTGATGCAAGCATTAAACTAACATATATGAACATCATTCCTGGACTTTTTGGCCTTTCTACTATGAATACATGAGACGTAGATCCACATATATCCCCAGATGGTTTTCCGCAGTTAATTCAATATAAGGAATTCAACGTTACATTAATCTTCCACGAGAGCTATTTTAGACCATTTGGAATTGATCTTGAGATCTATATCTCCATAATGCAACAGCGTACCAATTCATCAAATATTCATGATCATAAAGAGCTTCATACTGTATATGTGGGATCAGACATTAAAACAGTCAAATCCCAAGGGTTGGTAATGTTAAGATTTCCATTTAAGAGGAAACATGATATTAAACTTTGAATAAATTAGGGATTTGCAATGCTTCTCTTCAGGATGAGAGAGCATTATCTTTCAACAAAAGTGCCTTCTCCTAAGTGGATACTTTATGAGGGAGACGATAATTAAAATATTTAATATATTCGGCTATATAGAATTTTGGTTAAGAAAGACTGAATTTAGATTGGAAAATAGACTGATAAGTTTGATCACATAAAAATCCAAGATAAGTGCATAGACAAAATCAAACAAAACACAAAAAAGCAAAAATATCCTACACTTCAAAACAAATACTGTAAGTAAATAAAAAGAGAATAACAAACTCATATCATAAGGGGTTAATTTCTCTAATTTATAGTGAGCTCTAAAAATTGAGAAGAGAAAGAACCCAATAGAAAAATAGGCAGAGATCAGAGCAAATAAATTTCCAGAAAAGGCATGCAACATTTGCAAAATGTAAGGATATTCAGTCTCTTTTAAAAGTTTAATGCAAACTAAAACTACAATGAGATATAATTTCCCACCTATCAGAATCACAAAAAGTTAAATTTTAACACACAAGTTGGTCTGACTTCCATTCCAGTGGTATTGCAAAATGTCAAAATCCTTATGAAGGATAATTCAAAATGACAAATCGATTTGCTCTTTGACCCGGCAAAGCCACTCGAGGGCATTTATCCTAAATGTATAGCTGCAAAAGTAAAAATAGCATTTGTGCCAGGTTATCATGGTAGCATTCTTTGTAATCACAAAATATGGCAAAAGAATTCTCTCTCTACAGCAAAATACTTAAAATATGGTACTTCCGCACACAGGAATGGAAGCTCTGACTATCTGAATGCGTGCAGCTGAAGTTCCCCACACTACGTGGAAAGTTCTGCAGGAGTTGCAAGTGCCTAAAGTCCATTCAGCAAGCTACTATTTGTGGAAAACGGATAGGAAATAAGACAATATATTCGCATATATTATATTTGCATAAAGAAAAACTGAAAATATACAGGCAAAACTAATTAAAGGTCATTTCTTATTAGGGCAGGAGGTACAATGGGAGGGGCAGTGATAAGAATGGAATCCAGCATTTTCAAAATTTTCCTTTCTACATAGGGAACATACAAATATTACCTATTCAAAAATAAAATTAACTTCAGAATGTAACATACATTTTAAAGTAAAAACAGAGTGCATCTACTTCCCATGGGTTAATTTCACACATCAGTCAGTCCTTCTCCAAGTCCAGAATTTTCCATTATGGTATATCCCAGAGGAATACGTTTGCCAGATATCACATTGTCTACATACATGTAGAATATTAATAGATTAGTTCTTCTGTTTAAATCTGTAAATATTGTGAAGCGGACAGGTGTTGTGTCATTTTACAAATATGTCTATTATCCCTAATCAACCCACATATATTGTATGATCATCACTTCAAGCTGGATAATTATACAAGTGCGTTTGTTCACTGTTGTATCCTTGGCTGGTAAGATGGTGATTTGATTTTCTACTTAATTATTTAGAGTGCTTTTAAATTGTCTGCTATAGGAGTACATTAATTTTATAATCAGACAAAAACATCAATAAGGGTTGCTGTCAAGATTTTATTTCAGTGCCAACAAATCTGGTTCAAAGAAAGACCACTGATATACAGCAAGTGCGATTAAAATAAGAGTCAGTGTTCTTTGGACTGGGGTGTATGGAAGACCACGTGAACTTCGGCTCCCAGGCGGTGCAGGAGGTGGCACCCTTCCCTAACAACCTCGGGGAGCTAACCCAGCCCCACTAGCACAGTGAAAATACTGGATTGTTTCTGCAATCAGAAAGATTTCCCAGAAACAAGTCCTACTCTGGGCCCACCAGTCGAGGCTGAATTCTGAGTCTGCTATTGTACTCTTTGCTAATGATATAGGCTGCCCATTTCCTTAACAAGCTGGGTTTGTTCATTGGAAAATGTAACAAATAATTTCAAGGTTATGTCATTCTTGGCAAGCGCCGTAACGCTGGTGGAAAAAGGAAGTTTTCAGAGCAAGGCGACGACTGAAATCTTGTTTGGAACCCCAGCCTCCAAAGCCTGCAGAAGAACCATATTGTTCAAGTCCACAGGGGTCTCCAATGCTCGTAGATATGAAATACCAATAAGCTTTTAAAAGGATGCAAGTTAGAAGAGATTAATTTGTTCAAGTTCAGCCTCGACAAGTAAGGAAATCGCTTTGGAATATGCATTTTATTTAGTGTGTCCCTCTTTTAAATGTTTGCTTGGTAAAGACTACATTATCTTTGCTTCTAATCACAGCCAACTTTTGATTATGCAGGAGATGCTTATTTGCAGGAACTTGAGCTCTGTATTTCCTTCCTATTGTTCACTTTTGCAATTTTGCTATTTATTAGTCCTTCCTCCATTATACAAGCAGAGCACAGGAAATTGAGTCGAAATAATTAGTTATTTGTAGGCCAATTTTATGTTAAATGTGCTGCTCCCTGCCCGTAGATCATTACTAGTATTTTTAGGTAAAATTTTATGATTAAATCTAGTGAAACATTTTATTTTTTTGTTGTTGGTTTTTTTTTTTTTTTAGAGATTTTATTTTTTTCCTTTTTCTCCCCAAAGCCCCCCGGTACATAGTTGTATATTCTTCGTTGTGGGTCCTTCTAGTTGTGGCATGTGGGACGCTGCCTAAGCGTGGTTTGGTGAGCAGTGCCATGTCCGCGCCCAGGATTTGAACCAACAAAACACTGGGCTGCCTTCAGCGGAGCACATGAACTTAACCACTCGGCCGTGGGGCCAGCCCCTGAAACATTTTCTTTTGCGGATAAAAGAAAGCAGCACAGTCTTGTGCACTGAACTGAGCCATCTGATTCTGCCTTAACCTTTGCCTGTGGTTCACTTGGTGACCCCGGAGGAGTCCTGTGTCTCACTGTCTCTGTGCTTTACAGGGGTAGTTGCCCTGCTGACTCTCTAAAAACGCTTTCAGGAAAGAATTGGGGAAGAGAATTTATGAAATACACAAACTCCCCAAAGAAAGGTTAAATAGGAATTCAGGGCATATGCAAGCACGTTTGTTTCTTCCAAGGAATCCTAAACTCTCATCCTCGTGCTCAACTACCAGCCAATTAGCTGTGCATATCAGTCCCAACTTGCCCCGTAGCCTAAAACGTTCCATTTGGCTAAAGCTCTGCTGAGGCGTATTATTCTGAATGATAAAATCACATTACAATCAATTCTAATTATGTCCAATATATAATTGTATACACTTTAGATCACAACCAGGGCTAAGGAATTATATTTTTTAGAGGTTTTTTTTCTGTTCATAGCATATTCTGTAATGTGACCTTTGCTACCTTAATTATAATGGTACCTGCCAATAACATTTGGCTAGAGAGATGTCCTAAATCTGTACTCTTAAAGGAATATATGACCTCCATTGGCTAAGAGGAGCCACTAAATACACGATTTTGACAAAAGAAAGAAATATTTTCATTTAAGAGTTTAGTTTCAGTGGAAGGGGAAGGAACATTAATTTCCTTTTTCTATTCATGGCAGGAGATGGAGAAGGTAGGTGTGTACCTAGAAAGTGAAATGGCTGCCATCTTTGTTTCTCTGGCCTTTGTAGCTGCAGTCTTCCCTATGCAACAGGACATCCTGACTCCGTCAGGAGGACTGCTGACCGGCCAGGATGGAGGATGGTGGTGGCCTCATCACCGCACTGAAGCCTTAGCCATGTTGTCCCCAAAGAAAGTGAGCCTGTGAAAAGAGGCTAAAGAAAACTTGGCCATATGTTTTTTGTTTTTGGCTTGGCTTTTTTTACACTAGAGGGCCATATATCTAAGAAGCAGTTTGAGATAACTAAACAATAAATCCTTTTTCTTCATAATATGTCTGTATACTAACACCTCTTACTTCCTGGCTGAGCATTTTAGTGAAAATTTTAGAGAAAATTTAGCTGTGTCTATGTGGTTAGACTTCTTAGTGGAATACATTAGCTAAGAGTCTATTTAAGAAATCAGCTGGCTTGGTAATTGAATAATGGCTTTTATTGGTAATCCATGAATTTTTATAAATATTTTATACCGTCTTCCGAGTTTGGAGGAAAAGGGAAATCAAGTGTGAGGATAATAAAAAAAGTTCTATCTATATAATTGCATAATCTTATTTTAATAGAAAGTATTAAAATTTGAAACAATATAAAACCTAAAAAAATAGAAGACAAGACACTAGTGCGTGTGAGCCAGAGTATTATGCAGAAACTCTCTTAAACAAGTACTTCGCTTCTGACCTATAAAATATTTGATATATTTCTATCGTATCTTATAATTCATATAAACCCTCTTGCCTCTTCATTTTCCCGGGCTGTAAAGTAGAGACACTGAATACACCTTTGCTAGAATTAGGAAAAGATGTGATAAGGATATAAAGTGGCATCAAAAAGAGTATTTCTCATGATAACCCTCCTGTAATGAATTACAAAATAATACAGGCCCCTTTAGGTGGGAATTTTTCGTCAGAGTGGTTTCATATTTTCTATTTCATTTGCGTTTTCTCTTTTCTGTTCTCATTACTTGAGGACTGGTTCTTAGGCTAAGCAAAGAACGGTTTAATCAGACTGGAAGTTTTTAAAAATTACTCTTTAGCCTTTAAGATGAAAATAAGAGTCAACATGCATGACACAGACCCCAGATCTTTAAAAAACTAGATTCTCTAATATGCCTCCCTGTGAGTTATGTTATGATATGTAAAAGAAGGAAAATACTGATGCTTCATAAAATCTAATGGGAGTTGATAAATATGGTATAATTTTTATGACCTGGGAAGAAGAAAAATTGGAAACAGACTGCATAGGGTGTATCTATGTTTTTACACACATACATGTAAAACTCCACACAGCTTATCCATATAAATATACATACATACATACAGAAAGGATGTCATTTCAGGACGGAAACTTGGGAACAGGGCGTGTTAGAAACAACCAGGTGATAACTAATTAAACAAATGTGTCGACCAGACACTTTTAGCAGCTAAGTCCAAGAGTGCTAGGAAGATTTCCTTCTGGTGAAGGGAACTATGTAAACAAAATCCATGAAAATTAATTCCTAGCTCTATATAAACAAACTTATTCAAAAACGTAACTGATTGGGTCAAGTTATTTCAGTCAGATCAACTATAAAAGAATAGTCATTCAAACAGCTATTTTGTATAGTGTCAATGACAGGGGCGGGGGGAGGTGGAAATAGCAACTTTTAACATTAATTTTAAAGATGCTGGCAATAGCCTTAAAATTCAGACATAGAACATGACAGCCAGGCTTACAACTGAATACATATTTGAAATCAGATCTCTTCAAGAAAGTTGAGGATCTGTGACTGCTAGAGTTTGGCTTGCTGTCTGTAGTGGATATGGTGCACATTTATCACTTCCTCTCTTCCCCATCACCACACGCTGAGCATGAGCACAGACACATGTCATTGTGTAGCTGCCCCCAAATCACTCACCTATTTGAACCTGATTTTTGCATACCAAAGTAAGAACATTAAAATAGATGATCCTAAAAGCGTTTTTAAAATCCAGAATGCATTTAATCTATGCCGTAGAGACTCAGGGCAAAAGAAGAACAAATATAAAAATGAGACAGTTCTTTGACAAATACATCAAAACCTATAAATTTAAATGAGTGCTATTTTTAAAGTAATACTAATGATAATGATAATAAAATGGCCAGACTTAACTAGTGCTAACCATATTCCAGATACTGTCCTTCTCAATGCACGCATATCAAGCCTCATAAAAACCCTGAGGTTGACAAACAGAACACAGACAGGCTCGATCACTTACAAAGAGTGAGGTAATTAGGTAGTGGGAGAGCTGAGAGTCACAGCCGGGCGGTCTGACTCCAGAGCATGCGCATCAGCCCTGGGTTCTCCTGCCTCTCTCAGGAGGCATTCCACGGAGCTCCATACCCACTCCAACCTCTGTCCTTCCCAGATGAGTTAAATCATGTTTCTGGTACACCTGCTTCCCTACTTTGCCTTGGCTGCCCCAGAATCCCCTTTCCCCATCTTAGTTTGTGCAGATTCTAATTACCCTCCAGGACTGTATTCCAGTTCAAATCTTACCTCAAACCCTCCTCAGTGCAGCCGTGAGGCATAGTGGTTATAGTCAGGCTCTTTTTCTGGAGTTGGACGTACCTGGTTCTCTTTCACATCTACATCTTTAAAATAAGAAGAATAATAGTAATTACACCTTTTATCGTTAGGATTTCATGCAGATAAGCCTTGGTGGAGTGCCTAATATATAAATAGTGCTGGAAGCACTTTAGCTATCTTGTATTATTCTACCCAATCAGAATAAACTTTTCCACCTTTGTATGGGGAAGGCAGAAATTTATTAGAATCTAAAGCACATCCTTTGGGGTTTATATTCTAATCATTTTTTTTCAGCCCACAAACTTTCTTGAGGATCTGGATTCTGTGAAACAGGGAAGCATAAGACATATCCCTAATGTGTGCTCACAGTCTGACTGAGGTGACAAACACGTTCAAAGTCAATCATAGTAAATGCTTTAGATGTTATGAGACATGTGAGAACAAAAGTCTGGGGCATGACAGAGTAAGCCATTTCATGAGGGGTAGAAAGAGCATATGCCTGTGGCTGGTCACAGCTCAGTCAAATCCTGCCCTGCCAATTTCTCACTTTGGGCAATTTAATCTCACTAAGGCCTCAGCTTCTTCATTAGCAAAAGTATGTTTTGTAGATTCAAGATAATGATTATTATTTGCATATGATAGGCAAGCATGTATGGCAGCTAAGATAATCAACAACTTGTCAGAGGATTGACATTTGATGCATCCTTGGTCCTCCATGGGCCCTGTCACAACAGCTAATGCATGGCAGGCCCTCCATAGATGAGTGGACGTGTGCATGTTTGTGTCATTTTCCCTTGTGCGGTCTGCTCTTCTACTCATCCAAGTATACAGCCTTCTCTGATGAAGAGGAATTGTTTTGTTCTACGTTTAGTGTCACAAATGGGATTTATCCTCGTTGGAAACCATCGCTTCCCATTTGCATTATACCTTTTGTAAGTTTATTTCCTACTCGAAGGAAAGCAGGAATTTTAAAGGAGTTTAAAAATCCTGTCATCAATCTCTACTATTGGAAGAAGCCTTCGTTATATGTTCCAAAAAAATCTGTGAGTGACCTATAGCAAAGAGGGAGCCTGAAGTAAGAGAGATGAGGCAGAAGTTAATAGAAAGCTATATTGTTATCCAAACAGTAATCAAAAACGTCCCCAAAAATAGAAGTCCAGGACCAGACAGCTTCTCTGGAGAATTCTACCAAACATTCAAAGAAGATTTCATACATATCCTTCTCAAACTATTCCAGAATATTGAGGAGGATGGAGCACTCCCTAACACATTCTGTGAAGCCAACATCACCCTGATTCAAAACCTGACAAGGACAACACAAAGAAAGAAAACTACAGGCCAATATCACTGATGAACATAGATGCAAAAATCCTCAACAAAATTTTGTCAAATTGAATACAGCAATACATCGAAAAGATTATACACCATGATCAAGTGGGATTTATACCAGGGACACAGGGGATGGTTCAACATCTACAAGTCAATCAACGTGATACACTACATTAACAAAATGAGAAACAAAAACCACATGATCATCTCAATAGATGCAGAGAAAGCATTCGACAAGATTCAACATCCACTTATCATAAAAACCCTCAATAACATGGGTATAGAAGGAAAGTACCTCAACATAATAAAGGCCGTATATGGCACTCCCACAGCCAACACCATACACAATGGACAAAAACTGAAAGTCATCCCTCTGAGAACAGGAACAAGACAAGGGTGCTCACTCTCACCACTCTTATTCAACATAGTACTGGAGGTGTTGGCCAGAGCAATTCGAGAGGAAAAAGAAATAAAAGGAATTCAAATAGGCAATTAGGAAGTAAAACTCTCACTGTTTACAGATGACATGATCTTATATATAGAAAACCCCAAAGAATCCATAGGAAAACTATTAGAAATAATCAACAGCTACAGCAAAGTTGCAGTGTATAAAATCAACATACATAAATCAGTAGCATTTCTATACTCTAACAACGAACTAGCAGAAAAAGAACTCAAGAACTCAATCCTATTCACAATCACAACAAAAGAATAAAAGACCTTGGGATAAATTTAACCAAGGAAGTGAAAGACCTATACAATGAAAACTACAAGGCTTTCCTGAAAGAAATGGATGATGACATAAAGAGATGGAAAGACATTCCATGTACATGGATTAGAAGAATAAACATAGTTAAAATGTCCATTCTGCCTAAAGTAATCTACAGATTCAACGCTATCCCAATCAGAATCCCAATGAAATTCTTTACAGAAATTGAACAAAGAATCCTAAAATTCATGTGGGGCAACAAAAGACCCCGAATTGCTAAAGCAATCCTGAGAAGAAGAACAAAGCTGGAGGCATCACAATCCCTGACTTGAAAGCATACTACAAAGCTACAGTAACCAAAACAGCATGGTACTGGTACAAAAGCAGGTACACAGATCAATGGGACAGAATTGAAAGCCCAGAAATAAAACCACACGTCTATGGACAGCTAATCTTTGACAAAGGAGCTGAGGGCCTACAATGGAGAAAAGAAAGTCTCTTCAGCAAATGGTACTGGGAAAACTGGACAGCCACATGTAAAAGAATGAAAACTGACCATTCTTTTTCACCATTCACAAAAATAAACTCAAAATGGATCAAAAACCTAAAGATTAGGCCTGAAACAATAAGTCTTCTAGAACAGAATATAGGCAGTACACTCTTTGACATCAGTTTCAAAAGAATCTTTCCAGGCACCATAACTCCTTAGACGAGGGAAACAATAGAAAGAATAAACAAATGGAACTTAATCAGACTAAAGAACTTCTTCAAGCCAAGGGAAAACAGGACTGAAACAAAAAAACAATCCACTAATTGGGAAAACATATTTACAAGTTATTTATCTGACAAAGGGTTAATCTCCATAATATATAAAGAACACACACAGCTCAACAACAAAAAATCAAACAACCCAATCAAAAAATGGGCAGGGGACATGAACAGACATTTCTCCAAAGAAGATATACTGATGGCCAATAGACACATGAAAAGATGCTCATCATCACTAATTATCAGGGAAATGGAAATCAAAACTACACTAAGATCTCACCTTACACCTGTTAGAATGGCAAAAATATCCAAAACAAAAAGTGACAAATGTTGGAGAGGTTGTGGAGAAAAAGGAACACTCATACACTGTTGGTGGGAATGCAAACTGGTGCAGCCACTATGGAAAACAGTATGGAGATTTCTCAAAAGATTAAAAATAGAAATACCTTATGACCCAGCCATCCCAGTACTGGGTATCTATCCAAAGAAGTTGAAATTGGCAATTCCAAAAGTCCCATGCACCCCTATGTTCATTGCAGCATTATTTACAGTAGCCAAGATGTGGAAGCAACCTAAGTGCCCATCAACTGATGATTGGATAAAGAAGATATGGTATGTATATACAATGGAATACTACTCAGCCATAAAAAAGGATAAAATCGTCACATTCACAACAACATGGATGGACCTTGAGGGTATTATGTTAAGTGAAATAAGCCAGATAGAGAAAGACGAACTCTGTATGACTCCACTCATAGGTGGAAGTTAACACTTAGACAAAGAGAACTGATTGGTGGCTACCAGGGGAAAGGGGGTGTGGGGGGAGGGCACAAAGGGTGAAGGGGTGCACCTACAACATGACTAAAAATAATGTATAACTGAAATTTCACAAGGTTGTAAACTATCATAATCTTAATAAGAAAAAAGCTACATTGTTTATCTGTGGCTAACGTTTCTGTGAGACTCTTGTTAGAAGCTATTTTTCACTGTCAAAATTATACTGCTCAGTCAATAGAGATTAGAGGCTCAGGACATTGGGGCCTGGAATTCTGGAAAAATGTAAGGGATATGTTGGTTCATCAGACAGTTGTTTGTTGGTAATGTAGACCAGTGTAACCAAGGGGATCAGCGATTTCAAAAATAAGTAATCAGCACTAAAATCACTGGTGCTACTAGGGAACCCAAAGAGGGAAACCTTACACTTGGAATTTGACAAGAAGATCACTGGCTCCAGGCTCTAAGGTCTCATATTGGAGTTCTTTGGATGGCTAGAAATGTTGTTGTTTAGCGAGTGGCTGTAAAAGGCACATAGCGGGGCCAGGTTGTTGGTGGAGGAGTTAAGGTCGTGTGCTCCACTTCAGCAGCCCAGGGTTTGCCAGTTCATATCCCGGGTGTGGACCCATGCACCACTTATCAAGCCATGCTGTGGCAGGCATCCCACATATAAAATAGAGGAAGATGGGCACAGACGTTAGCTCAGGGCCACTCTTCCTCAGCAAAAAGAGGAGGATTGGCAGCAGATGTTAGCTCAACGCTAATCTTCCTCAAAAAAAAATGTCATACAGCCCAGAGAGTAGTGGCAGAGCACAGCAGGAGGGAAAGATATTACAGAGCAAAGGGGAACAAAGACCATAAGAAATAACTCAATGGTAGCAGAACCAGCAATAGCGCCAGGAGTAGAGAAAATTTATGGCAAAACATCAGCTTCTAGCTCTGTAACAGTTGAATACTGAACTTATACAAATCATTGAGACAGACAACTCAATGGAAAATGAGCAAATGCGTTAAGCAGGCACTCCACAGAAGAGGACATCCATGTGACAAATAACCATAAGGATAGATTCTCAACATCATTAGTCATCAGAAAAATACAAATTAATACAAAAGTGAGATGCCATTACACATCCAACAGAATGAATAAGATTAAAATAAAACCTGAAAATATAAAATATTGGCGATTCTTCATGGCAACTCCATTCATAACAGCCGAAAACTTGATTCAACTCAAATGTCCATCAATAGCAGAATGGATGAAAAATCTGCAGCATATGCATATATAAATTACTACACAGGAACAAACAGCATAAACAACAGAAGAATAAACAAGTTACACACAACGTGGATGGATTTCACAAAAATTATATCGAGTGAAAGAAGTCAGACAAATAAAAGTGCTGATCACATGATTACAGTGATAGAAACGTTAACAACAGGGAAAACTATTTAGGGCTAGGAGCCAGGATAGTAGTTACTGTTAAGGAGTACTGATGGGAGAGTGTGAAGGGCGCCTTCGGGGAGGCCAGGAATGTTTTGTATATTGATCTAGATGATAATTACAAGGGTGTTGACAGGTGTTACTCAGGGGTAAAAATATATTGAGATGTACACTTAAGATTTGTGCACTTTACCTTGTATAAGTTTATACCTCGCAGAACTTTTTTAAAAAACAAAACCAAACAAGGAAAACAATTTTAATCAAGAAATCACTATGCCAACCAGCAGGGCAAAACATCGATCTCAAGGAAAGGACATCTCAGAAGAGGACTGAGCTGTGTTGAAATTTACTTCTAGACACAAGCAGTTAAGAAGCTTCCCATTGCCTAGGGAGAAGAGCCTAAGCAAAACCGCTTTTATCTCATACATGTAATAATTAATTACACAAGTCTATGATTAGTTTCACCTATAAGAGTTTTGGCTCATCTCAACTAATTTATTACTCTTTTTAAAGTTCTAAGTTAAAGAATCCTATTCAGATAATTTAAACCTGGCATTAAACTCTGACAGTTAGTTTGATGATTCTCTAAATAGAAGTATTGCATTTATAATTGTTTACATTTCCAATTTTTGTGGTAAGTCTCTCAGTTAAAAAATGCAAATGTTGTTGAAATTCTTTAAGTAAGTAACTAAATATGTTAAGCCCCTTCCAGAAATGAAAATCAAATGACCAAATTCTGCCCCCAAAATGGCTGGTTAGCAATGATTCCTGTTGGGTATCTTGGGGCGACCTTGGCAGGTTAGGTCTACAGGGCACATCTGAGGTCATGACTCCATCACTTCACTGCCATCCCGTAACACTTACTAGAGTCTTTCTCCCAGGACACTTTCATTCCTTCGAGAACCAAAACCATCCCTTCTTCAATACCTTATTCTCCTCAGTGTCTAGGACAGCTATGTCTTGTAGTTTCTTCACTTAGCTTCATTCTAGACATGAATTAAAACAGCTTACAATGATAAGGCCATAAAGATAGACAGGACATGGTTGATTTTTTAAACACCAAAAAGAAAAAACAATGGTGAACACATAAAACTGAGTCAACATGAGATTTAAAAGGAAAATCCTAAAATGCCATGTACTTTCTATGGGCTTCACATAAATTTGGCTCTCAGTTTTCCAGCAGCCAACTCTGATACTAGGCATATTGTTAGTGCTCAATACATGTGGACTATTGTTGAATGAAAATTAGGACGGGGATACCACGGACACAACTGGAAATCTACACCTTAGACTCTTTTCCCTTTCTGAGAGATTCTGACTTCTCTTTTCAGAGTTTATTTTGATTTCTGAGCTTAAACTGTCCTGGTTCCATAAGCCCTCTTGCTTCCAATCTCCTGGCATCCTGCTCCCAATTATCCAGAGCTCACACTTCCATTTCTGCTTTGTTTTTATTCCTTGAATTTAATCATTGGGCTTTGGAATTCCGGATCCTATACTGGTGAATAAATATTGACAGTCCTCCGTCCTTTAACAAATTAACTGTTAAATTATAATGAACACTTATAACAAATGTATAATTCAATATTAGTGTAGTATGCCATGCTGAAGTGTCGTTTTAAATAATGGTAACAAAAATAAAACACTACTAAAATAATTTATAACCTGGCCTCTATCACCTTGTGCAAAATTATGTAGGGATTGGATGTAATATTCTGTATAATTTTTGCTCCAAGTAACATGGGTTAATTTCATATGGGGAGGAAAAAAAAAGAGAGAGACAGAATGAATTGCAGGCTGTGCACACCAAAACTTTGACAACTTAGCAGTTGTTATCTGATAAGTATGAGTAGGAGCTATTAGTTATTTGCTTTCTGCTCATATAGCTTCTAAATTTTTCGCGAAGAATTTGAATTTCTTTTGTGATCAGAAAACAGGTGTTAAACAACAAATACATATTGATGAACATAACTAACCAAAAAGAAATATCTTTAGAACATAAGTCTTCGACTTTTCTGAAGTATCTAGAAACCCAACTTTATTTTATTGTTACTGCTTTATAATAGGCCAAAAAGGATAACTAAACACACTGTAGTAGGTGAATGGACCAGCCGCATCTCTCCACTTATTTTCAGCTCAATTCACGTAGCTGTGCGCAGCCGTGTGCATCCATGTGCCTGCTTCCACCCGACTCCTCTCTCACACTGTTGATGTGGGTGGATGATAAGGTCTTATTTTATGTTTGGCTGCTTCGGGTTAGCACTCGGGTGTAGCAGTGCCCAATGTAACTGCCAATGATGTTTTATTCCAGACAACTCAGCTAAGATTCAAAAAGAAAAAAGGGAATAAAGAAGGAAAAAAAACAACTAAGGGCCCTATTCTTCCATTGACATAGCGGGATTTAGAGGACAAATCCCTATTAGTGTTAATGGTAGTTACAAGCGTGAATATCCTCCCATGTTCACCCAGGCTAAAGCAGAAAAGTTGAGATTTTACTCCCTAAAACATATCCAGCTGCAAAAATCTTGTCTTTTCAGATTTTTCTATATGTATCCTCCCAAAATTCTGCATTGAATGTGTCACACTCATTCAATTTGACTAGAGCGAAGTTGAATGATTTTTTTTAACCCTCAACTAATTGTTTCTTAATTAAGTTGGGTAATTTGTGATTCAAAAAGGATGTTAGATTTCCAGTCAGGTAGGGCTCAGCTCACAGTTACTGATGGAAGGAAAGTAAGATACAGAATTGAGTTTCAGAAATCAATGCAAAATAATAAAAAATTAAAACGGAGAAGCAGTCTATCAATCGTCCTGCTGTAACAAAGGGGAGGCTTGTTTCATATTGATTAGCTACTGTTAAATAATGCATCACTGCTGTCCAGCAGTGCAGGCTCAAGCACGGCTGTTTATTGCAAAGCGTGGTTGGACAGAATCGAGCAATCAATACTGGAGCTGTAAACACACTTCAAAATGCAGTTTGCAGCTCACGTCAGAGTAGTTCTCGGGCCATTAAGCTTTGGTGGCCTGGAAGAACGTGGATGGACGGGTGCTGCACAAAATTCCTCATAGCCCCTATCATCAGCACTAAGATGTGGTTTCTGTTAAGATGTGACTAACTCAGGATATTATACGTGAATGCTCTCCAGCCATTCATTTACCACATTTCATTTATAGATCTCACAGCTTAAATGAGCTATGCAGAATTTATCAGCCCCTTATAAGATGCTAATCAGATGCACTTTCCCACTAGCCAATTATCAACTATTTGGGAGTCGATTCCTTGAAAAATCACCCTGCAATAAGACCCTTAGCTCTATGACTCTCTTCAAATTAATTATTTTGTAATTTTAAAGCAACAGGATAGATTAGAATTAAAAAGCTAAGTACATCATTATTATCTTCAGGATGCAAAATCCTAGCAATGCTCTAAACTTAGCAGCAGTAAATGTTTTCACTTCCCATGAAACATTACCATACCCCAAACAGTATCTAGTGCACCCTGATCTCCTGGGAGAGGACAGTAGGAATTGTGGTTCGTTCTTTGGAGTCTTGATGGCATAAAAGCAGGGTTGGAGCTCCTGCTGCTTCCAGGTTCTATGATAGGAGGCAATGTCTTTAGACTTGGGAAGCACTTTCTTCCATACAGTGAGGATAATATTAGCTTCCCTTTCTGACTCATAAGACTTTTGGGGGAAGATAAGTAAGCTAATGTACACAGTGGGCTTAGGAACTGTAGAGTGGTATAGTTACTTCATATTGCACTATTCTTTTCTGAAGGAAGAGCTGAAGAGAAGGACTAGAGAATCCTTTATGGGAACTAATATCTTCCAGCGGTTGTTGCTAATGAAACAAAAGATGAAAGTTAGATTTGCACAGGTGTCACAAAATTTGATTATTAAATGAATCTTCCTGCTAACTAGTTCATGTTATTTGAGGTTCATCTATTTTATCTTGTTCCAGAAAGAATTTCAAGTGGCTTAAAGATATATAAACCATACAGAGTAACATGGGATAAAAAGGTGGAGAACAAAAAGCAAACAAAAAATAACAAGGGTAGAAAAAGTGGGGCCAGGAGAAATGCATAGAAAAGGTATGGTTAAGGCACAAACACAATGGATGGGGGCAGCAGTACCTCGAGCTGCTTCACACCAGCTTGCAAATCCAACTGTGCACATCTCTTCCCAATTCCGCATGTTGTGACGTCATGTTGATAGCTTGATATCGGCTTTAGTGGAAGAATTTATACCTCAGAAATTGGCAAACACTGTGGATCAGAGCTTTTCATTTTCCCCAGAGATCCAGTTCTGAAACATTTACCAGTCCCAAGGAGGGCTAAATATTTGGCTGCAAGCTTAAGAGTACCAAAGAAAAAGGGAAATGCTATCTGTTACAGAGTTCAAAGTCAATAAGATAATTTTTGTTTGATTTGTAAGGGGAATTGGTAACTATTCTTGTTAGTAAGCATAAGTAGTTCTTGCTTGGGGTTCTCACAAAGAAAATACGATAGGAGGTCTTGGAAAATCCTTTTCAACTTCCTGATCTCCCACCAAATTCAGGAAAACAATTGTGCTATGAGTAGGGGGATTTTAAGAGTTATAAAGGAAACTAGGCAAGATTTTTTTTTTCATGAAAGAGCTCAGATGATTTTTTTTAAAAAGCACACTCTTATCCAAAATAATTCAAAATGAAGTCTAAAAACAGTAAGAAATTAAGTAATCTCCATAGAGAAAGGAATTTCCAGGGAAGAGCAGAAGATAGAAAGTATTACTCTGGGAGCTCCTTCATTTCTCACAGCCTGGCCACAGTTCCTAACTGGATGATTAATCTTTGGTTATTAATTTGGTGGTATTATTTCTGGTAGGCCTCTAGTTCCATCTTCTGTTAATGTCAGAAAATTTTAAAGTTGTTTATAACTTCCTCCATACATATTTATATTGACTATGGGACATAATTTTTAAAGTGCAATTTTTATTCTGACTAGAAATGGTAGTCTGTGTTCAAAAATCTTCGTTTTAACTCTGTGATTGTATGTTTGTGTGTATATTTTCAGATTTATATATATATTATATATATTTTATGTTTCTTTCATTAAACCAATTTTTATAAAAGTGTAGAGAGAAAAAGAAAAATAAATTCCATGATATTGGTAGATCTCCAGCCTATTAAACAAGCTGATTTATTTTAGCCAAACAAATTTGGTCTATTCTTCTCTTTTCCGTTTTTAATACAACTGCTATTTGCTCAGACAAGGGTGTCAGCATCATTGGAATTTCAGAAAAGGGAAAGCACTTGTCAACACTTTTACTTTCCTTCATTCTCACTCTTTTGTGCATTACAAATGCACCCATCAGAACACAAGCACAGACACACCCATCTCCCTGCCACTCACATGTGTAACTCTCAATTTCCAATTTCATCCTTTACTCTGCTAACTGTTAAACTACAATCCATTCACACTTTTGATGAAAGAACACTGCTTAAAATATTGGACAATCATCAACTGCACCTCTTTCACGTTACGAAGAGTAATGGGCAAAGGAAGAGATCTTTCTGGAGTTTGTCAAATACATTACTAATTGATGGATACAATATTTATTTTGAAAGCATTATTGGTTGACAAAAAACAATACGTATTCATTATAAGACATTTTTAAACTAGAGAAATGTATCCCCCCAAAAGCTGCAAGGTAAAATTATACAGCAAAGAGATAATTACTGCAAATACTTCAAGACCAGTCATCTAAATATCTCTATACATAAATGCATCAATATGCCTTAAATTTGACAAAATATCATAATATGAATGTTATTTTGTAAAGATTTTTTAGTCAACAATATTGCAGGTGTTTATAGTATTAGTTTTAAAATTTGATTTTTGGCTGTTATTGATGATGAAATCTCAGAGCTTTTTGTTTCATAAATAAGAAAAAGATTCTTACATGTTTTAATAAAGGATAAACCTAATAATCTAAGATAAGGAGATTCCAAATTCCTTTAGCATTTAAAACATCACTGGACAGCCTACTCCATGGTAGAAACAAAGTTGGTCAAAGAAGGGCTTGCCTTGCCTTGTTCATATGCCATAAAAGAGAGAAGTTTGCAACTGATAAATCTCTTAGAACAGAGTGTGTCCCTTTATATGCATTGGGAGCCATTCAACAACTGTTGATTGAGTTTACACTAGAGCAGGTGTAGATCCGAGTGCCTAACAGATCCCACCTTCAAAGAGCTTACAAGATGAACAGGTAGTAAGATACAAAAATAGAAAATTAAAAATAATGTGAAGGGAAAATTGAATCAAGACATTTTTGCATAGAATTGAGAGAATTTGATGATTGAGTGAAGAAGAGTTTTGCAAAACTAAATTGGAAGTTTCCAGCTTTAGAGACTCATTGGATGAATGGACACTGCAGATAGAAATAGAGTACACCTGGTGGGAAAAGTAAAGACCTCAGCTTTGGACTATGTAAGTTTAAGATGCCTATGGGATTTAAAACTTTATTTAAGAGGGTAGATTACATATTAAGTGTTCTTACACAATTAAAAACCAAAAAGATGCCTGTGAGAATGCCAGGAGAAAAACTCCAGTAGGCACTTAAAAATATAGTTCTAGGGGTGGCCCAGGGGTGAAGTGGTTAAGTTCGCACACTCTGCTTTGCAGGTTCAGATCCTGGGTGCAGACTTACACGCCGCTCATCAAGACATCCTGTGGCTGCATCCCATATACAAAAAATAAAGGAGGATTGGCACAGATGTTAGTTAGCGACAGTCTTGCTCTTTGGCTAGGTATTATATTTTGGTATAAATAAATAAATAAATAAAATAAAAATATAGTGCTAGATTTCAGGAAGAGTTAAGACCTGAACTAAAAGATCAGCTTCACTGGAGGAGGCAGTGTCTAGAGATGAGACAGAAGACCTAAGCAAGAATCAGATCATGATTTCACTGGTCTTTCTCAGAGGGAAAGGGAAACTGACATAAATAGATGCTGGAAAAATCGTTCTGAATTCTGCCTGGAGAATCAATGGAACAGAGATGGAGGGTAGGAAATTGGGTAAGAGACCACTATGTTAATCTGCTAGAGAAGTAGGAATAGTGGAAATGGAAAGAAGTGGACTAGTTCAAAAAGTGGTAACAGTTTGCTTAGAAAAGCTGTGGACTTCCCCAACATTGTGCCTTCAATCAGCGGTAGAATTGGGCCCAAATACAATTTTTTTCTAAGTTGAAATCTGATGATCTTCTCAATATTTTGCCTATATACCTGGCTGAGAATATTTGTCAGTTACGTTGGCTAACTCTAGCAGCAGTTACTGCCACCACCAATTATGCAGCTAATTTCTGAGGGTGCTGAGAAAGCGTGAAGACAGATGAGTGAGGGGCTTGATTCCAGGATACACCTAAACCGGGAACCAGAGTTGCTCATCCATGATGTTTAAATTCAGGGTATTTAAAAAATGCCACAAAGTTATGTCTTTTGTGCTCATGTGTATAAAGAAAGCTGTACAGAATACCCTTGCTTCTTTCTGTAGTGCATTCCTAAACCACTGGGGAGACCAGACATGACCAAACGCATCACAAAGTATCTGCATACTTTTGGTAAAGGATACATAAGCCTGGTGACTGACACACTTTACCACCACATGGCATAAGGCCAACAAAATATTAAGCAAGCTTGCAACAGCAGATTTCAGAAATGCCTGGAAATTATTTGATTGGAAGCATAAAATTATAGAATTAATTTCCCTTGCCAAATGTGTAAAGAGGCAAAAATTGGGACCTGTTAGTATATTTTGAGCATTATGTGCTTGGCTGGGCTCTAGTAAAAATGAAATTGTGGCTTTTCTATATGCCTTTCAAAATTGTTATTTCACCTTATAGCTCCACCTCACCCCTGCATCCACTGCCTTTCTGAATCCTTGGTCTTCTGGGAGTCCTCACAGTGCCTCCTTCCTCACATAGCAATCCACTTTTGCTATTTATGTTCACTTTCAAATTTCAGTTTCCTCAGCATATCTAGTTGCATTTCACCCTTAGAAGGAAAATGACCATTGTGACTCTTTGAGGTCTTTGCACTGGGCAGAGGACAACGTTATTTTATGAAACAGACACTGAGACAAATCAGCTTGAGGAGAATTTGTGAAAAAGAGAGACTGTTTGAACACAGAACTCTCCTTGAAAATCAGAATATGTGATTGTCACAATACTGGATCCACCATACTGCTACGTGGCAAAGTTTGTACATAATAAACTGTTACTTGATGTTTTTAGATAACAGATAACTAACTCAAAGGAATGAACGATTTAATAGTAGGATTTCAGACTGTATGGTAGGTGCTTTTCCCACAAAACAGCTCACTTTCATACCTGTATTTTATATGCACACGGCCATCCCTGATTTAATCGCACACACACATGTGTCTTCCAGGCCCTTAGGAAGTGGCACGGTGTAGGTGTGTGAGTGAATTTTGTGTGCACAGGGACTATCCATTAGAAGAGGAGGCTCTCTGCCAGATGTGAGGGGAAAGCTCCTGTTTAGTGAAGACAAGACCCAGTTCTCAAGAAGACAAGGTAGATAAACATCTAGTTACATAGACACAACTAAACAGAGACAGTCATTAATGCAGGAAACTGTGATCATTATTGAGCTCGATGACAGATAGGGGAGGTGTCCAGCTTAGAGTCTAATTACTGACATGTCAAGAAATAAGAAATATAGCATGTCTGGTGCACATTTGGAAAAAAGATAGAGAGATTGCATATATTAAATAGGTTACTTAGTGTTAATGTTTTTTTTTTTTTGTGGGGGAGGGAAGGAGAGGTCCGGCTGGAAATTGTTAATACACATTTTTCTTTAAAAATAAATTTTCCTAATGCATATGTGTTTCTGTATATAGTTTTAGGCCACAAAGAATATAGCTGTATGTTCTATAAGGAAGAAGAACACAAACCAGAGACTCTGGTCACATTTTCATCACCCATCAGTATGGAGCCTTTTTCATGTGTGTTTCTGTCTCAAGATGTCTTATTTCATACACTGTGTTGATTCATTAACCTTGAACTCATGGCCAACAGCAGTATAACTTATGCCTAAATGAAGCTTACCCAACACACGTATTTTCTACTTAAGACACATTACAGCCTTCCTATTTTTAGGAACATTAGATAGCATTTCAGCGCTATGCGTGAGGGCCATTCTAAACAGCGAAATCACCACTAACCAAAAAAAACCCACAAAAAAAAGCAAAGAACGATGCAAAAAAGACTGAGAAACGAACACTTGCTTATAGGAATAGAACTGAAGCAAGAAGGCAGAGTGTGCCCTTGTTGGGCTTCAGCCGGGAAAGTGTATGTTGGGCGACTCAAACTGACCCCACCCTGCGCATGGCTGCAAATGTTGCAAAAGCACTGCTAGTATGGATTTCTGGGTTACTAATATCTTTTAGCAAGTTGATGAACTAGCAAGATGGAATTTGTAAATAAGGAAGTTCTGCTAGACATGAGAAAACTCTGGTCAGACATTGGGCATCATGCAGCACAGGAGGAAAGGGGGCAGGGAACAAGCTTACTTCCTGGGGGCAGTTTTAGGGCTGCAAGGCCCTTTTAGGGAGGGAGAACCAAATATAGCTGGGATGTCTTGCTGAATTGAGGAGACACAGATAGTTCAGTGAAGCTGATGCAACCAGAAGTTATTAGAGAGAATACCAAAAAATGGGAACATGCCCAGATACAGACATGCAGTTCTAAAGATCTTCAGAGGAATACCTTGTGTCTCCGACTGTTAACCTACTAGATGTGGGAGAATCTCCATAAGGTGAGAAAAAACGTCGAGCAAAAGGTCAACCAAACAATTGTCAGGCCTCATAAAGAGATGAGAATAATTTGTGTTTCTTCAGCCAAGGTAAAGAGATTTCATAATACTTGTTGCAATAGGAAGAATCCTCAGAATGCTGTAGCCATTGTAGTGAGCAAAGTTAGCCCAAGAGTAGAGACTGGTGTGCACATGCCATACCGGAGAGAAAAAGCAAGCCTTAACAGGATGGAATCAGTCTGCAAATAACTACATACCAGTACAAAATCCAACATTTCCTAGTGGAATGAAACAAAATCCAGTGCTTGACATGTAAATTCACCACGTCTGGTAATAAGCAGAAACTTACCAGGCATCCAAAGAAGTGGGAACATACTCATAACTGGAGGAAAATTAACCCTTAGTAACAGACACAAAAGGACAGAAACAATGGAATTATAAGACAAAGAACTAAAACAGCTATTAGAAATATAAATATGCCTAAGGATGTAAAAGAAAATATGAACATAAGGAGGAAAGAACTGGAAGATATAAAAATGAGTCAATTAAAAATTTCAGACATGAAAAATTCAAAATCCAATAAAATTTATAGGAGAAATAGACAAATAATAGAGATTTCAATACTCCTCCCTCAGTAATTGATAGAATATGTAGACAGAAAAAAAAAATCTGTAGGGAAATATCCTTGTAACTATTAAAGAAATTGAATTCATAGTTTAAAATATTCCCCAAAGAAAATTTCAAGTCCAGGGAGCTTAACTTGTGAGGTCTATGAAATATTTAAGGAAAAAGTATACCAGGTCTCTAGATATTCTTTCAGAAAATACAATTGGAGGGGACACCTCCCAATTTGTTTATTGAGGCCAGTATTACCTTGCTAGGAAAACCAGACAAAAAGACATAATAAGAAAAAGGAAAATATGATAGAAATATAAAAATGTGTAACAAAATATTAACAAATTAAATGCAGCAATACATAAAATAGATAATTCAGCATGACTAAGGGAGGGGGTTATACCAGGAATGCAAGGTTGGTTTAATATTCAAAGATAAAACAATGTAATCACTGTCATAATAGACTTAAAAGAAATAGCATATGAGTATCTCATTAAGTGCACAAAACATTTAAGAAAATTCCAGGGCCGGCTCTGTGGCCGAGTGGTTAAGTTTGCTCACTCCGCTGTGGCAGCCCGGGGTTCAGATCCTGGGTGCAGACATGTCACTGCTCGTCAGGCCACGTTGAGGTGGTGTCCCACACGCCACAACTAGAAGGACCTGCAACTAAGATATTCAGCTGTGTATGGCGTGGGGGGGAGGGGGGGCGGGGTTTGGGGAGATAAAGCAGGAAAAAAAAAAAAAAGATTGGCAACAGTTGTTAGCCCAGGTGCCAATCTTTAAGAAAAAAAAAAAAAGAAAATTCCAACATGTATTCATCATAAAAATTCCTAGCAAAATGTGAATAGAAGGAAAGCTTTTGAAGATGATCAAGGACATCAACATAAAATATGCAGTTAACATCCTACTTTGTGAAATGCTGACTGCTTTGACCCCTAAGATGGAGAACAAGATAAGGGTGTCCACTCCCATCTTCTCTGCTTACAACAGCACTGGAGGGTCCAGATAGTGCAATAAAGCAATGAAAAGGAACCAAAAGCGTATGGATAAAAAAGGAAGAAGGAAAACTGCTTTATTTGAAGACAACATGACTGTCTACCAAGGAAAGCTCAAGGAATCTGCAAACCAACTATTAAGGTGAGTGTAACAAAGTCACAGGATACAAAAATCAATTTATTTCCAAATACCAGAAAAAGAATATTGACTTTAAATAAACAATACTATTTACAATAACATCAAAATGAAATTCTTAGATATAGATTTCACCATATTTGTGTAAGACTTGTACACTGAAACTACACAACATTCCTGAGAGGAATTAAAGAAGGCCTCATCGAACAGAGAAATAAACATGTTAATGGAGGAAAGCATCCAATATTGGATACCGAATCTCCCCAAAACTGAACCATAGATTCAACACAATTCAAATCATAATACCATTAGGAGATATGACTAGCTGATTTAGTTTTTTATGGAAATTAATTGAACCTAGAGTAGCTAGAAAAAACTGAGAAAGAACAAATTTGGAGGACTTCCGCTACCTTCTTTCAAGACTGACTAGAATGCGGCAATAATCAAGACAGTGTGTACTAATGAAAGGATAAGCAAATTGGTCAATGAAGCAAATAGACGGCACTGATATAGTTAATTGATTTTTTGAACTAGGCAGTAAAACACGTCAAAAATGAAAGAAAAGTCTTTCAATAAATAATGCTGAAACAACTGGATATTCATAGGAAAAAATGAAAGGATCTCAAATATTACCGTACATCATATATGAAAATTAAATAAAAATTTATTTAAACCTAAATCCAGGAGCTAGAGAAAACAGGAGAACATTTTTGTAACCTTGAGTTGGGCAGAGATTCTAACTTGGACACAAAAAGCTTGAACTGTGTAAGAAAATGTTCATAAATGGAACTGCAGTAAAACTAAAAACTTTTGCACTCCAGGAGGCAATTCTAAGTAAATGCAAATGCGAGTCAGACTAAGAGAAATGTTTGAAAAATATACATCTGATTATGAACTGTACCTGGAATGTATAAAAAACACTGTTAAAAAATAATTCTGACACTTGTTAAAACAGTAAGAAAGACTTTATTCAGGACTATTTCAATAGGTGTCAGGACTATTACAATTGGGGAGAGAAATTAAGCTCAACTCCAATAAAGCAAAAACAGCTGGAGACTTAGAGATGTTGAACAGACTAAGAGTCAGTGGAAGGAAAATTCCTTTGAGGAGGTATCAAGGGTGGGAGAGTTTTGCTAAACTGACTTTACAGGATTCTTGCTGAAGACAGGCCAAGGGTGTAGATACCAAGGGTGCAGGATGAGGAATTTGCCTAGATATCAAGGATGTAGGATTCCTTCTAAACTGCCTTAGCAGGATTCTTGCCATAGCTGGCATAGGTAGGCTGAAGACAGAGGCCTAACCAAAAAGAGGGCCAGAGGAATCTCTCTAAAGATTGGTTAAGAAGAGTCTTTGTCAACACTTACAACTCAATATTAAAATGATAACCAGATTTTTTTCTTTAGCTTTCAGATGTACATTGTAATATATGTTGAATTCTGTGTAGATTACTCCATGTTCACCACCCAAAAACTAATCATAGTCCATCACCACACACAGGTGCCCTCCTGACTCCCCCCTTCCCCTATGGTAACCACCAATCCAATCTCCGTTGCTATGTGTTTGCTTGTTGTTGTTTTTACCTTCTACTTATGAGTGAGATCAAACGGTATTTGACTTTCTCCCTCTGACTTATTTCACTTGACATAATACCCTCAAGGTCCATCCAGGTTGTTACAAATTGCTGGATGTCATCATTTCTTCTGGCCGAGTAGTATTCCATTGTGTATATATACCACATCTTCTCTATCCATTCATCCCTTGATGGGCACCTAGGTGACTATTGTGTATAATGCTGCAATGAACATAGGGGTTCAGGTATCTTTATGCATTTCTGTTTTCAAGTTCTTTGGATAAATATCCAGCAGTGGGGTAGCTGGATCATATGGTAGATGTATTCTTAATTTTCTGAGGAATCTCCATACTGCTTTCCATAGTGGCTGCACCAGTTTGAATTCCCACCTGCAGTGTATGAGGGTTCCCTTCTCTCCACATCCTCTCTGACACTTGTTTCCTGTCTTGTTGATTATAGCCATTCTGACTGGAGTGAGGTGATACCTCATTGTAGTTTTGATTTGCATTTCCCTGATAGCTAATAATATTGAGCATCTTTTTGTATGCCTGTTGGCCATCCATACATCTTTTTTGGAGAAATATCTGTTCATATCTTCTGCCCATTTTTTAATTGGGTTGTTGGTTTTGTGTTGTTGAGACATTATGTGTTCTTTGTATATTTTGGACATTAACCCCTTATCTAATATATGATTTGAAAATATCTTCTCCCAATTGTTAGGTTGTCCTCTCGTTTTGTTGATCATTTCCATTGCTATGCAGAAACTTTTTAGTTTGATGTAGTCCCATTTGTTCATCTTTTCTTTTGTTTTCCTTGTCTGGTCACACATGCTACTGGAAAATATGTTGCTAAGACTGATGTCAAAGAGCGTACTGTCTGTGTTTTTGTCTAGAAGTTTCATGGTTTCGGGTCTTACATTCAAGTCTTTAATCCATTTTGAGTTGATTCTTGTGCATGGTGTAAGGGAATGGTCTACTTTCATTCTTTTGCATGTGGCTGTCCAGTTTTCCTAACACCATTTATTGACGAGACTCTCCCTTCTCCATCATATGCTCTTGGTTCCCTTGTTGAATGTTAGCTGTCCATAAACGTGTGGGTTTATTTCTGGGCTGTCAATTCTGTTCCATTGTTCTGTGCGTCTTTTTTTGTACCAGTACCATGCTGTTTTGGTTACTATGGCTTTGTAGTATATTTTGAAGTCAGGGAGCTTGATACCTCCAGCTTTGTACTTTTTTCTCAGGAATCCTTTGGCTATTCGGGGTCTGTTTTTGTTCCATATAAATTTCAGGATTCTTGGTTCTATTTCTGTGAAAATGTTGTTGAAAATTTGATAGGGATTGCATTGAATCTATAGATTGCTTTAGGAAGTATGGACATTTTAACAATGTTAATTCTTCCAATCCAAGAGCACGGAATATCTTTCCATTTCTTTGTGTCTTCTTTGATTTCTTTCAACCATGTTTTATAGTTTTTGGTGTACAAATCTTTCACCTCTTTGATTAAGTTTATTCCTAGGTATTTTATTCTTCTTGTTGCAACTTTAAATGGGATTGTGTTCTTAATTTCCCTTTCTTCTACTTCGTTGTTAATGTACAGAAATGCAACTGATTTTTGTATGTGGATTTTGTATCCCACGACTTGACTGTATTCATTTATTATTCCTAAAAGTTTTTTAACAGATTCTTTAGAGTTTTCTATATATAAAATCATGTCGTCTGCAAAGAGTGACAGTTTCACTTCTTTTCCAATATAGATCCCTTTTATTTCTTTTTCTTGCCTGATTGCTCTGGCTAGGACTTCCAATACTATGTTAAATAAGAGTGGTGACAGTGGGCATCCTTGTCTGGTTCCTGTTCTTAGAGGGATAGCTTTCAGTTTTTGTCCATTGAGAATGATTTTTGCTGTGTTTGTCATATATGGCCTTTATTATGTCAAGATATCTTCCTTTTATACACATTTTGTTTAGACCTTTTATCATAAGTGGATGCTGTATCTTGTCAAATGCTTTCTTTGCATCTATTGAGATGATCATGTGATTTTTATTATCCATTTTGTTAATGTGGTGTATCGCATTGATAGATTTGCAGATGTTGAACCATCCCTGCATCCCTGGAATGAAACTCTCTTGATCATGATGTATGGTCTTTTTAATGTATTGCTGTATTCGATTTGCTAGTATTTTGTTGAGGATTTTTTCATGGATGTTCATCAGTGATATTGGCCTGTAATTTTCTTTTTTTGTGTGGTCCTTGTCTGGTTTTGGTATCAGGATAATTTTGGCTTCATAGAATGAGTTAGGAAGTGTCCTCTCCTCTTGAACTTTTTGGAAGAGTTTGAGAAGGATGGGTAATATGTCTTCCTTGAATGTTTGATTGAATTCACCAGGGAAGCCAACCGGTCCTGGATTTTATTTTTTGGGAGATTTTTGATTGCTGTTTCAATCTCCTTACTGGTGATCAGTCTATTCAAATTCTCTGCTTCTTCTTCATCCAGTTTTGGAAGGTTGTATGTTTCTAAGAATTTATCCATTTCTTCTAGATTATCCAATTTGTTGGCATATAGCTTTTCATAGTATTCTCTTATTATCTTTTGTGTGTCTGATGTGTCCATTGTAATTTCTCCTCTTTCATTTCTGATTTTATTTATTTGAGCCTTCTCTCTTTTTTTCTTGGTGAGCCTAGCTAAGGGTTTGTCAATTGCTTTTATCTTTTCAAAGAATCAACTTTTGGTTTCATTATTTTTTCAATTCTTTTTTAGTCTCTATTTCATTTATTTCTGCTCTGATTTTTATTATTTCCTTCCTTATGCTGATTTTGGGCTTTGTTTGTTCTTCTTTGTCCAGTACCTTTAGATGTGCTTTTACGTTGTTTATTTGGGATTTTTCTTCTTTGTTGAGGTAGGCCTGAATTGCTATAAACTTCCATCTTAGAAGTGCTTTTGCTGTATCCCATAGATTTTGACATGTCATACTTTCATTCTCATTTGTCTCCAGGAATTTTTTAATTTCTCCTGTCATTTCTTCATTGACCCAATCATGTTCAGTAGCATTTTGTTTAATCGCTACATTTTTGTGGCTTTTCTGGTTTTATTCCTTGAGTTGATTTCTAGTTTCATACCTTTGTCATCAGAAAAGATGCTTGGTATTATTTTGATCTTCTTAAATTTATTGAGACTTGTTTTGTGGCCTAATATGTGATCAATTTGGAGAATGTTCCATGTGCATTTGAAAAGAATGTATTCTGCAGTTTTTGGATGGAATGTTCTATATATATATATATATATATATATATATATATATATATATATACACTAAGTCCATCTGGTCAAATGTGTCATTGAAGCATAGTGTTTCCTTATTAATTTTCTGCTTGGATGATCTATCCATTGGTGTAAGTGGAGTGTTAAAAAAGTCCCCTACTAGTATTGTGTTACTATTTCTCCTTTATGTCTGTTAATAATTACTTTATATATTTAGGTGCTCCTATGTTGGGTGCATAGATATTTGCAAGTATCATATTTTGTTGTTCGATTGGTCCCTTTGTCATTATGTAGTGCCAGTCTTTGTCTCTTGTTACAGTTTTTTGTTTTAAAGTCTATTTTGTCTGATATAAGTATTGCTACCCCCTCTTTCTTTTCTTTACCATTTGCCTGGAACATTTTTTCCATCCTTTCACTTTCAGTTTGTGAGTGTCTTTAGGTCTGAAGTGTGTCTCTTGTATGCAGCATATATATGGGTCTTGTTTTTTTTATCCAATCAGCTACCTCTGCCTTTTTATTGGAGCATTTAGTCCATTGACATTTAAAGTAGCTATTGATAAATATGTATTTATTGCCATTTTGTTACTTTTTTCCTGGGTGTTTTAGTAGTTCTTCTCTGTTCCTTTCTTTTTCTCTTGCTCTCTTCGCTTGTGTTTTGATGGCTTTCTTTAGAAATATGTTTGATTTCTTTTGCCTTACTTATTTGCTTACTTATTCTTGGTTTCTGATTTTTGTTACCATGAGGATCTTATAAAATATTCTATGCATATAACAGTCTATATTGAGTTGACAGACTCTTTAGCTTGACCTCTTTCTAAAAGCTCATCTTTTCACTCCCCTCCTCACACATTTTATGTTTTTGATATCATATCTAATTTCTTGTTCTGTGTGTGTCTACCTATTATCCTCTTGTCATTGAAATAGGTAATTTTAGTACTTTTGTCTTTTAACCTTCATATTATCTTCACAGGTGCTACCTTTACTATAGTTTTGCCTTTACCAGTGATTTTATTGCCTGTTTTTTTTTTGTGGGGGGGGGTTGGATAATTTTTTTATCCCTATTTGTAGTCTTCTCTTTCCCACTTAAGTCCCTTCAGCATTTCTTGTAGAACTGGTTTCTTGGTGATAAACTCCTTTAATTTTTGCTTCTCTGGGCAGCTCATCATCTCTCCTTCCATGCTGAATGACAACCCTGTTGGATAGAGTATTCTTGGCTGTAGATTTTTTTCTGTTTAGCACTTTAAATATGTCATGCCACTCTCTTCTCACCTGTAGGGTTTTGGATGAGAAGTTCACTGATAGCATTATGGGCTTCCTTTTGTATGTCACTTGTGGCCTTTCTCTTGCTGCTTTTAGATTCTCTCTTTATCTTTAATTTTGGACATTTTAATTATAATGTGTCTTGGTGTGGGCCTCTTTGGGCTTATCTTGTTTGCAGCTCTCTGAGCTTCCTGTAGTTGCATGTCTGTTTCCTTCCTTAGGGTAGGAAAATTTTCAGCTATTATTTTTTTGAATAAATTTTCTGCCCCTTTGTCTCTCTCTTGTCTTTCTGGGACACCTATAATACAAATGTTAGTGTGTTTGATATTGTCCCAGAGTTCCCTTAGACTGTTCTTATTCTGTCTAATTTCTTTTTTCTGTTCAGCTTTGGTGATTTCCTGTAGTCTTTCATCTAGCTTGCTGATCTGTTCTTCTGCATCCTCTACTCTGCTATTGAGTCCCTTTAGTGAATTTTTCATTTCTAGTATTGTATTCTTCATTTCTGACTGATTCTTTTTTATATTTTCCAGTTCTTTGTTGATGAGCTTACTGTCTTCATCCAGTCTTCTCCCAATATCTGTGAGCATCCTCATGAGATTTTGTTTGAACTCTTTTTTCAGGTAGGTAGCTTATTTCTGTTTCATTTAGTCCTTTTTCTGGTGGTTTGTCCTGTTTCCTTGCTTGGAATGTATTCCTTTGTCTCCTCATTATGCTTTTTTTTCTCTGCTTGTATCTATGTATTAGGTGAGATGGCTATGTCTCCTGATATTGGAGAAGTGGCCTTATGTAAGAGATGTCTTTTGAGGCCCAGCAGTGTGCTTCCCTCTCGTCACTGGTCCAAATGATCCAAGAGTGACCCCTTTGTGGGCTATTTGTGTCTTTCTGCTGTGGCAGGCTTGCTCTTAATGCAGGCACCCAGCGAGTCTAGTTTTTCCTTCCCTGGCCAGCTGTTTGTAAATCTGGTTTGGGGAGCCTCAGCACCTTTGGCTACAAGGTCTAATGGCACACTCCTGTTGCAGTTTTCCTGTTAATTGTGTAGGTACCCAGTGTAGCTGGTTGCTAGGCTCAGGGGCTTACAGTTGCTATAGGCCTCAGGCCTACAAGGCTGTTGTCAATTCTCTTAGGAATGCAGCTGAGTGGGGCTGGCCCTAGGCATGGGAGCACTCAATTGTTTCATGTTTTGGACAGTAGAGCTGATCCTTTTTATGGTTGTTTGTGAAGCACAGGTCTTCTGCCACTGATAAGCCTCCCCCCCCCCCCACAGGGCCACACACACCATCAACACAGTCCTGGTCCATGCACACTTCCAACCCCCGTGGAGTGTACCCCAATCCCCCACTGCAGAGGCCCCTACCTTTCCACCAATGGCCCCCACAGTTCACCTGGTCCTCACACAGTCCCTACCCTACAGAGGTGGACACATTTGCCTGCCTGTAGAGGATCAAGGCACTGGGTCAATGCAGGCTAACAATTAGCCTGAGTGCTGGCTGTTTGGTGGGACTGATCCCTACAGTGGGCTGCCTGCCCTGGCTGAACTGGATTAAATCTGTGTTCTAGTGGGTGTTGCAGACCCCTGGGGTAACAGGCCAGGGAAAGAATTTTAATGGCTTCTGTAGAGGTCTGTGTCCACTGCCTGGACTAGGTCACAACAATGGCTGCCACCAATGCCTCAGTCTTTGGAGTGTCTCTCCTCTCACAGATGCACCCAGAGCCGGCCAGGTTAGTCTCTTTTCACCAAAGGACTGTTAGCCTTCTCTCTGGTGATTTTAGGTTGCTGAGACAGATGAGTTTGTGTGTGGGCCCTTTAAGACTTGGGTCTTTTTGGTTTCCATCCAATAGCTTTTCTGGGGGTATTCCCCGCTGCAGTTAATAGCAAGTGAAGGCAGATAGTAAGAACTTCGTCCCAGTTGGGCTGAGTCTGAAGGATGCTTGTAGCAGTATTGACCCCCTCTCAGGACCTCACTCCTCCCGGGAGGGCTGCGTACCTTAAGGTGGCTCCCGCCTGGCCATCTGAGAAACTCCACTGCTCCTGAAGGTGGCTTTTTTTTCTCTCCAGAAGGAATTTCTGCCTCTTCCACCTTAGTCAGGACGGTCCCTTGTTGTGGGGGTTCTTTTTATCCAGTTTTCAGTTTTCTATCCAGGGTTATTTTTCCAAAAATAGTTGTAACCTGGTTGTGTTCATGGGAGGAGATGAGCTCAGAGTCTGCTTACACTGCCATCTTGACCAGATCTATCCAGATTTTTTTAAAAAAAGATTTGAGCAGAAACTTAACCAAAGATGGTATAAAATGACAAATAAGAACATAAAAAAATTCAACATTGTTATTCCTTAAGGAAATGCAAATTAAAATCACAATGACATCCTACTTCATATGTGCCAGAGTGATTTAAAGTGTTGGCATAGATGTGGAGCAGCTGAAACTCTCATACTTTGCTATTGGAAATGCAAAATGGTAACCACTTTGCAAAATATTTTGGTACTTTCTCAAAAACTTAAACATGGACTTACCATATGACCCAGAAATCCCATACCTAGCTATTTACCAAGATGAAGGAAATATGCTCACACAATGAATTATGCACGAATGTTTAAAGTAACTGTATTAGCCAAACCCAGAAACAACCAAAATGCTCATCAAGTTGTGAATGGGTGAATGTATTGTGGTGTATCCATACAATGGAATATTATGCAGCAATAAAAAGGAATGAACGTGTTTGATGTCAATTCTCCATGGGGTTTCCACGCTCTTTGTGACAACTTTTTCCCAGACTGCCATTTAAAAGATGTTTGTATGAATAACAGCCTGGGAGGACAGAGATAGTGTCTATATTGTGGCACTCTGTTTCCTGACTAGCATAATGAACAGAATATCTTCCTCTGGGGATAAAGCTAGGGAAGTTTTCAAGCAGATTTGCTGGCAGATTCACAAGCTCAGAGTTCCTCCGCTGTGACACAGACCCAGTACACTTGGGGACTTGGGAGGAAATGAGCACATGATGAAGCTCAGGCTCTCTGCTGTGTCATGAGAATTAAAGGCCTTCATCTCTGACCCAGCAGTCTAGTGTCTTCTGTCAGATGTGTAACAGGCTCACTTGTTAGCATGCAAGCAGTGTAAAATTTCAAACCCTTCACAGTTCTTTACAGAACTACTGATAAATGCAACAGCATGGATGAATCTCAAAAGCATTATGCTAAGCGATAGAAGCCACATAAATGACTACACACTGGAGATTCTAGAAAAGAGGAAACTGCAGTGATGGAGAGCACATCAGTGGTTACCTAGGGCGAAGGTTAAGCAGAGGTATTGGCTACCAAAGGGCAGGAGGGGATTTTGGGGGTGATGGAAATATTACATACCTTTATTGTTGTGGTGGTGTAGCTGTATGTTTCATCAAAACTCATTAAACTCTACATTTAAAATGGTGAATTTCATTATGTTTAGTTTATACTTTAATAAATTTGATAAAAATATTAACAAAAATAAAGCTAGATGTACCTATATTTTCAACATTTGAATTAACTTTTAACATATTGTAATATTGCTTAATTTTCTGGTGATCAATTGCTAATTAATCCCTCGAACTCAACAAAACTGTAACATAATTTAAATAGGGTAAAACATCTTAGCTTTATGTGTATATTTTGGAGCATCCATTTTGTAGACATCTGTCTTCCATAAATCCTTTCTCTTTAGACCATCTTTTACTCTGGGAATTTAATTCCAGGCCCATTTTAGGCCAGCAAGAATTACAGCCACAGTCTTTTTGGGTTTCCTTGTCTACCTTCACAATGCTTTTTCTTTTCTGAAAATTGAGTTGTGCAATGCAGAGTAAGGCATATAAACAGGACCTTTGGATCTCCAGGTCACTGTGATCACTTCTACTGTTTCCCGTCGAAGCCCGTGGCGCCCAGCAAAGTCCACACCACTGCTGCTCTTGTGCAAACCTGGCCGCTGGACCTTCTGCTGAGGCTGCGAGTCCAGGCGTCTTGGAGACACCCTTCCTGGATGCTTCCCGCATCATCCCCCTGAGCACTGGGACAGAAAGCAGTGTAGCCAGGAAACAGTCTCCAATCCTTGAGGAGTCTGCAGACATCCACCCTCGCCCTAGCCTTGGGAGACGTCAACTTCTTCCTCCTGCTCTCACCACCCACCCCTGAAAACACTCCCTCTTTCCCGTTCCCAGATGCTTTCCTCTTCTATGCTTTCATAGAAACATAAGTGATTGTCTCCAATAAACACTTTTTATGCCCTACGAATGTACAAGAGGAAAAGGAATAAAAAAGTTTTTGGAATGGAAAAGTCACAATATAGGGGGAAAAAAGCACAAATAGCATTTTCTGTTATTTCTACAGAAATGAAAAGAAAGTAAACACAAACAAGTCAATGTGTTTTTCTTCCACATTCTCATAGTTTCTTTTATAGTCTTCAATTAAATAACTTATTAGATCTGTATTCTTGGTCCTGGGTCCCAATACATTTCTCTGAAATCTTCTCAACACAGAATTCCTAAATTAAGTATTCTTAGGGGGAAAATCTTTTTTGTCTTCCCCCATGAAGTGTATATTTTAGTTGAATAAAGTATTTTGATTTTGTAACATTGCAAAGCCAAATATGTGGAGATTAGTAGGTTCTTGAAAAATTAAAAGTATTTTAAGATGTATTTGGTTAACAGAATAACTCAGGTTTCCCTCCCAACCTTGGCATCTGCCTCATTCTTCACAAACCACTGTTTTTAAATTATATGCTGTCCATAATGGACACAGATATAGTGGACAGTCGGTCACAGCAGACAAAAACAGATTTGCCCAAACAACTTATTACATTCAAGACATTCTTCTCTGTTTATGACAAACAGAAACTTTGGCTGTGTTTGACTAGTTCTGAGATTTTCCACATATTGATACTGGTTTTAAAAGAAATAGGAATATTTCTTAAGGATAGCTACAGCAATAGTAATGCAATATAATTTGATTTTACATAGTACACTTAGGAACTAAATTATAGTAACTCTACTTTAATTTGTGGGATACCAGAAAGTTATGTGCAACTTTCCAGATTAAACCAATAGACCAAATCCTGCCACAAGATCTTGGCTCTCTCAGTGGAGCAAAAACTCTCCAGCACATGACTCCTCTATGGGGAGTACTTACAATGAGACGTGTCCAAATCCAGCAGTGGAGTACAATCGGAAGAAAATCTACGCTAGGACAGTGGTCTGCAACCCTGCCTTTAAATTTTTATGGTCCATATAGAAAAAATGGCTGT
Organism: Equus asinus; assembly: GCF_041296235.1. Classification (NCBI taxonomy): domain Eukaryota; kingdom Metazoa; phylum Chordata; class Mammalia; order Perissodactyla; family Equidae; genus Equus; species Equus asinus. The sequence continues at coordinate 14,589,349 of NC_091818.1, forward strand.
ATGGTATCCCAAAAATGTGGATGAGTGGAGCATTGGGAAGGCTGAGTGCTGGAGTTGGTCCACCCACCAGCTAGCTGTCAACTTTGTGCAAATCTTTGCATTTTTCTTGACCTCATTTTTCTCATCTGTAGAAGTAGAGGGTTAGACTAGATAATGCCTAAGCTGCCTCTTAGTGCTAAAACTCCAAGGTGAAAAATGATTACATAAGCTAACCATTATTCTTAGCATTTTACATATATGAATGCAGTTCTCAGAACCATCCTATGAAGCAGGAATTATTAGTACCATTTTGCAGATAAATAGAAGTGTTACAATAAAGCTTCCAGTTCAGGGGTAAAACTGTCAAACATGTGAATGTTTTATTCGTATTACCTTGGGATCTTCCCGTTCATCCTCCTGCCCACCCTTACCCCAGTGTCATCCCACTTTCTCACTCCTCAGCACAGACCCAGCACTTATCCCTTGGATCACTAAAACTTAGATGGATGTGCACTTGGACTAAGTGACTGAAATTCAGAAGAGAGATGGAGGTCGCAGGTAGAAATTTCATCAGCTTCCAGGAGGATTTCAAACCCTGGCTGTGGATAAACTCTACCACAAGGACCATGCGCATAAGAAAACAGGAGACCCAGGAAAGGAAAGGCTGACACTAAGCCAGTGGACAAGAAGAGAGCGTGGAGGTAGCAGTGTTCATCACCTCGTATCTGTTTTCCCCCTTCTCCCAGGAAGAGGACTGTATTTCCCCACCCATGGGAGTCAGGCTCACTCATGTGACTGGCTTTGGCCAATGAAATGTGATAGAAATGAAGTGGTAGAAGCTTTAGTGGCCGGTTTTTTCTTTGCTGGGATCACTTTTCCCTTTGCCACTGTGACCTGCATGCTTCAGAGAGGCCATCCTCTCTGCCTGGCTCCCAGAGGAGAATGAGACAACACGATGACTATGCAGCCTTTGTTCTCCTCAGCAATGAGATATGAATGCACTGGGGAGAATGAGAAGGATGGTCTAGAAAGGTAAATGCTGAACAAATGGAGAATTGTGCCACCAAAGTCCACATTAGACAGCATGGGGAGAAAAGTCAAGAGTGTTAAATGCTGAAAGAGACGGAGTTAGAGAAGACAATCGTGCACTCTTTTGATCTTATTGAGAGCACTTTCAACAGACAAGTAGGGGCTAAATCAGACTGCAGTGGTTGGTGTCAGCACAAATGCAAGGAGGTGAGAACAGTAATGCAGAGAACTGTCCTAAAAAACTAACAAAATAAGAGAGATATGTTTCCCTACGGAGGCAGGGAGAGTTGGGTAGCACTGGAGCAACTGGCACATGTGGGAAGTGCAGGCATCCCAAATTTACCAGGCAAGTGTCCCAAGGAGATGGGGCTTTATTATAACACAGAGTTTGATATGCAGACATTGAAAATGATGGGACTGGGGCCCTCTCGGTCGTGTATAGGTTAATTTTGTGTGCTCCGCTTTGGCACCCAGGGTTCACTGGTTCCAATCTCGGGTGTGGACCTATGCACCACTCATCAAGCTATGCTGTGGCAGCATCCCACGTATAAAATAGAGGAGGATGGGCATGGATGTTACCTCAGGGCCAGTCTTCCTCAGCAAAAAGAGGAGGATTAGTGGTGGATGCTGGCTCAGGGCTAATCTTTCTCAAAAACAAGGTGAGGCTACTTGTGTCCATGTGTAGTGTACAGTCAACCATTTAAGTACTCACATCTCTTCCAGTGAGTTATGAAAATGTAAAAATACCCCACAATACCTGGGTCACAGCCTCATAATTTTTAATAGTCTTACCTATGGATACACTTGTGCAGAGATACATGAGGCTTAAAGGTAATAAATATGTTACAATGTCTCAATACTTGCTTTTCCTTCATTACTAAATCAAAATTGGGTCCACCAGGATCTTAAATAAGTTATAGGCCAGTACCTAATACCCAGGCTGGAGTTTGAATCCATACTCCACTACTTTGTATCCGTGTGCCACTGTTGAAGCTACTTAACCTCTTTTTACTTCTGTTTATCACTCAGCCTCAAGCAACACACACACACACACGTATATATTTGTATAATTCCATTTTTTTATTTTAAAATTTATTAACATATGCTCAAAATTTTCCAGGATTAAATCTACATTTCTTTAAAATCATTTGTTTATTGGTAGACAATGGAGAATAGACAAGGGTGCATGTCATTCAGGACAAAGGCGGTACTCAGTGCTGGAGGCTCCTGACCTCAGTCACACTCCCAGTGCCCAGGAAACATGTGGAGGGAATTAAGTGGGTCAGCTTTAAAATTCTTGAATACAAAGCCCAGATGGAGGGCTGGCCCGGTAGCGCAGTGGTTAAGCTCACACATTCCACTTCAACAGCCCGGGGTTTGCCGGTTTGGATCTCGGGTGTGGACCTATGCACCACTTGTCAGGCCATGCTATGGTAGGCATCCCACATATAAAACAGAGGAAGATGGGCATGGATGTTAGCTGAGGGCTAATCTTCCTCAAAAAAAAAAAAAGAAAGCCTAGATGGAATATGATGAAAAATTATTCCTCTTATAATAATTATGCCAACATTTGTAAGCATTATAGATTTAATCCCCCAAGTAACAATTCCTAAATTTCATGACATACTTTTCCCTTTTTCTGAAAAATACTATATGACTAATTTAAAATATTTGTGAATTTAAGTTAACTTTGTTTTGGGATGAGTATCTCAATTCTTGAAATATGAGGTGAGCAATAGCTTCTTAAATTTGCCAAATGTGTATGGCACGAGCGAGAGAACTACCTGGGTTTATCTTAACTGTTGAGAATAGAAACTGACTCTTAAATTATTTTGTTGCTTTGTCCCAAAGATTATTATTAGATCTGAACTTTAATAATAGATGCCAACATGATAAGAATATTTTTGACACTTCATAAATTATAGAACCATCGCAATAATTCTAAAGAGAAGGTATCTTAGAAATCGTTCAAGCCCTGGCATAAGAATGAGTGATTTACCCAGAGTCATACTTAGAAAAGAATCAATTATTGGCACCAAACATGAAATAACTGACTAGAAAAAGTTTTTTGGTTAATTATCTCATAAGTGAAGCTATACTTGTAGTTTCCAATTGCGGTTTCTTCGGTTCTAGTCTTGCCTCAGATAGAAAGACCCCTCAAGTTTAAGAGTTGGTTCAGATTCAAATTCAGGCTGTGACTTCTTTGTTCTGTGACTTTCCCTCCTTTCTTCAGACAAAAGTCTCTCTTGGATGCTGTGGGATGCTGGGCATCTGCTGCATTGAGAAGGATACTGTTATTTCACCCAATAATCATGAGATTATGGTCGATGGATGATCACTTTAAGGAAATAAGCAGAGCATGAATTCTGAAACAATAACAAGACACACAGGTACCTAACCTCGCCCACTAGTGCACAAAGCACAGAAGAGGTGAACAGAGGTGTAGGGGTTGGGGCGACTACTATAAGCAAGTACCAGCCTGCACAGAATGTCAGAAAGATCATCAGACACTGGCAGGAGATGTGTGTGTCTTTACGCATTTTCCTGTTTACAGTTTCTGCAAGCAAAACTTTGATTAATAAAAACATATCCAACATATTCTTTCTCCTATAAATCCTTACAAAGAGTGAAATTCGAATTACAAAGAACTATTTTTTAATTGTCATTATTATTGCTTAAACATTATATGGGTTGTCAGTATAGAAATGGAAGGTGACAAATGGCATTTGGTCTATGAGTCCATCCACTGGAAAGAAAAATAGTCAGATAGAAGGCATTGAAGGTGTGTGTATCTTTTGTTACTTACAGTATATTTCACTCCAAACGGAATGGAGTGGTAAGGCTCACACACTGCTTGAGTGTCCCTCACAGAACGCCAATTAGCATCAGTGCCCAGTGGCAGCCCAGCTCCAGCGCAGTCTGTAGGCACTCACCCATTACACACAGCAGGAAGTTGTATTGCTCTAAAACCACAAGCCACTGCTTTGATGGTTCAGGAGACCTTGGCCTTTTAAACGTATAAACAACCTTTCTTTTCTCATCTGGGCCATTAGAGGGAAATGCTGTGAAAGCCTGTATTCTGAAATAACCAGGTTTGCTCCGAGTCATGACAGTTTTCAATCTTGCTGCCAGTAACAGAAGAATAGCGTTAAACTAAAAATAACATGGGTGAGGAATGTGCCTTGGGCACCCACTGGGGCCTAAAGGGTTTCAGAATAATTTGAAACCAAGCAAAGGTGGATTTTCTCTCTGCTTTGGCCCTTTTGTGGGTGTTGTAATCATGGGGAAAATTCATCTGTCTAATGAGCTCTCGGCACAGAAAGAAAAGAAACTGTGTTTGAGACTAAAACACTCATCAGGCAAGCCGACGGCTTTTCTTCCTAAGTTATAATCAGCGTTTCTCTATTGATTCTGCGCCATTCCTCCCTAAGAGTCCTTTCCCGTCTGCAGAGGATTCATTTGCAATCAGGCACTATAATTAAAATAAATTAATTAATAAATTTATGCCAGATCAGATTTGAATGCTTTGCAAAGTGCTGATAAAATTAAAGACAGCTTACAAGAATCGTATTCTGGATACCCTGTGACACAGGCAGATTTCTTGTAGTGAATGAAGTTGTCATTTTCACTTGTTTTATTGCTTTCTGGGGCAGTTCATTGAACTGATAGATGATAATTTAAATATTCAAATAAGCCTTTGAATGTTCTGGAAACCTCTGAAACTTAAGATGTTGAAACTGTCTTTCCAAAATTGAGGCTATTTCTGAACTCTCATGTCACTTCCAAGAGTTCCACCTTCCCACATGCACATCAAGCAGAGCCTCTGCTTTGTGCATGCTAAAAATGAAAACACAGAAAAAGAATGCTACCCTATGTCCTTCTGAAAACAGAAGGAAGCATAACCCAAAACATGACTTTTAGGCTCTGGAGGAGGAAAGACACGGAACAGGAGTCTGCAAAAGAACATCTGCTCTTTCAGGCTAAATATGAGACTTCAGTGTCACAATTCAAAGCAAACTCTTTCCTAGGCAGGAGAGTGGGAGTGGCTCCAGGATATTAGGGCGATGGACTTGAGGCGCATGAGCCATTGTGGATGAACCTACAGCAAGAGCACTCCCTCTGTCCAAGTCCGAAGATTGATTAGGTAGAAAGATAGATATTTCAAAGCTTTGTTGGTGTCGGTCATTTCGGTACTGCTTATTTCATTTACTAGTTTCCATTCATTTCTCTCCAAGAGAGATATGTCAAAAAATCCAGGACTTCAGAGGGACTAATGCATATAACTTGTTTTATGACACTAAATATACAATTTCAGATGGTTAGGATTTTTGAGAATATGTTTAAATAGACTTATCTACCATGACTCATCAATCTATGATACAGAAAAGTGTTTACCCAAAGATTTAGAAAATAAAATGGCATAATTAACCAAGGGCTAAACATAGCACCTTATTTTTCTTAAACCATAGTTGAAAATCTTCATAAATACTAACAGCATAACGAGCATATGTGTTAGTATGTAGAGTTTAAAGGCAGCAAAGAGTGGGCGCCAGATAAATATGTGTTAAGTAACTAAATCTTCCTGATGATCAACATTTGTGAAATGCCTCCGCCTATTGACTTAAATTTGCATTATTTTCATATGCAACAGAAGATTTTGTATCAAATTCTCAGTTTTTCCTGTGTCCTTCTTTATTCATATAACAATCCTTATAAGTGGGAAGGACAAGATTTACTATCCTATATTGGACCAGAATTGATCACGTGGAGTCAGGCAAGTAGCAGTTTATGTCGATGGCATATTGAGAGGACATTTAACATTAATATGGTTTGTTATTTCTATTTTCTTCTAAAATTTGATCAAAGAAAACACAGGCCAGTTAATGGACAATCTTCACTCCTTCCTCCGATTGAGAATTTACTGTTCATCTCTCTCTTTCTCTCTCTCTCTAATTTTCTATAACAGTAATGCTCAAACGGTTTGGCATCAGGTTCCCTTACTACCCTTAAGGATTCTTGTGAACCACAATAAGCTTGAGTTTATGGAGTTATATTAAGATATATTTACAATGTTAGAAATTAAAACTGAGAAATTTTAAAATTATATTAATGCATTTAAGAATAAAAATGGTAAATATATTACATGTTAACATAACCTGTTATGAAAAATGACTGTATTTTTCAAGACAAAAAGAATTAGTGAAAAGAATGACATTGTTTTATAGTTTTGCAAATCTCTTAATGCCTGGTTTAGCAGAAGACATCAAAGTTTTCATATCTGCTTCCGTATTCCATCTGTTATAGTATGTTGTTTTGTTTAAAGCATATGAAGAATCCAGCTTCACACATATAGGGAGGATCATTTTAATGATCTACTAATAAATTTTTATGGAAATTATTCTTATATATTGCATCAACACTTGACAAGTGGTAGTTTCTTAAATGTTCATTGCAACCTAGATTTGAAGCCTTTTCAATCAGCTTCTGCCCTCTCTTACACTAAAATCCAATGGTCTGTCTTACGCTTTAAAGGAATCTTTTAACTCATACATGATTTTGAAACATCATGCACTGGTAATTTGGAAAACATTGGTTGCTTAGTTATCCAGATCTTCCAAGTGTTGACATAGTTCACTATCTAATATTTAAAAATTACAGTTGTTAATATTGACACTGATCTCATCAGAATGGCTCTTAAGTGTTGAGAAGCTGTCAAGTTCACAGTGGCAGATACAAATTTCCCAAAATTCTAATTTTCACTGGGAAGCTCTAATTTTGTCATTGGCCACAAATACTGTCAGCTGTTTTCTTGAAGTAACAGGCTCACTTCTTTTTTTTATCCAAAAATGTCAGCCAAATATACAAATTAAATGTGAAGTCATGGGTGCATTAATGAATTTGATAGGGGAGTTCCTTTCACAATGTATATGCACACCAAATCATCATGCTATACACTTTAAATACCTCACAATTTTATTTGGCAATTATACCTCAATAAAGCTGAAAAAAACTCCAGCTCAAAAAAAAAAAATAGTCACTCATTCTTTCAAGTAAATAGTGTTCCGTGAAAAAAAAGATGGCTAGTTCAGCTCACAGTTCAGACAGCCAGTCCAGTGCTTTTCCTGGAGAAGCCACCATTCTGCCATGTGCTTTATGAGTAATTTCCGTTTGGTCACATGGAATATTACAAAGATGTGCACTCAAGGGTTGAGATTTAGAAACATTTTTTTTTTCACTGTTTCATCAAGGGCATTCTTAAATGAAACTGGCTCTTTACATCCCTGTGAGTGTGTGGTGGTGACAAACACAATGATCATGTAGAGTAGTTTGGTGCTCCTGCCCTGAATTTGTGCTCAAGTGCCAGCAGGTTCCTAGCCCCCTTCCCCTGCCTTGCTTCTGCATCATTATTGCTAGTGTCAACACAGTGAAAAAGACAAAGATTTTATACTATTATGAGGATAGTTTTGACCCCATGGAACCACTGAAACTGCTCCACAGACCACACTTTGAGAACCACTGGTCTACAACAATAAAAAGGTCTTTATGAAAGCAACATAACGTAGTTGAAAGAATTTGGAATCATACTGATCTGAATTTGAGTCCCAGCAGCCTTTCTAACTGGTTAGCTTATTTGCGAAATTTTTCTTAAGTGTTCTGGGACTTGGTTATTTAATCCATCAAGCGGAATCACAAATGTAGCTTGCAGAAGGGCTTGGCAAACTACCGCCCACAGGCCAAACCCCCTCTACCACTCTTTTTTTTAGGTACTGGCTTCATCTGGATTCATGTGAGCTCTCGTGACTCCCAGAACAATTTATTTACAAACATATACAAGCATATTTCAATGCTAGACAATTGAAAGAGAAATAAAGAAAAAAATTAGACTTTCTGATCTCTAGAGTTGCGCCATACAATAGGACAGCCACTTGTGCTATTGAACCCTTGAAATTTGGTCAGTCCAAGCTGAGATGCACTTCACCAGAGCACCTTTTATTTGCACACAGTCTGTGTTGCTGTCTGCCACCATTTCACTTCAGCTGAAGCATTCCCTTGAGTGTTTCCTGCAGAACAGGTCTAGTGGCAATAAACTCTCTCAGCTTTTGTTTATCTTGGAAAGTCTCCACTTCTCTTTCATTTTTTTAAGGTAGTTTTGCTGGATACAGTGTTCTTAGTTGACAGTTTTATTTTTCTTTCAGCACTTTGAATATATCATTCCACTCCCTTCTGGCCTGCAAGGTTTCTGCCGAGAAATCCACTGATAGTCTTATGAGAACTCACTTGTATGTGATAAGCCACTTTTCTCCTTCTGCTTTCAAGATTCTTTGTCTTTGCCTTTAGACAGTTCGGTTATAATGTGTCTCAATGTGATCCTCTTTGGATTTGTCCTTGTTGGAATTCTTTGAGTTTCTTGAATCTATATGGCCATTTCTTTCCTCAGATTTGGGGAAGTTGGGGGCCACTATTTCTTCAGATAAACTCTATGCCCTTCTCCCTTTCCCTTCTTCTGGAATTCCCATAATGTGTATATTGATCAGCTTGATGGTATCCCATAGGTCCCTTAGATCATGTTGCCTTTCTTCATTATTTTTTCTTTTTTGCTCCACTGACTCAATGATTTCAAATGATCTATAGTCAAGTTCACTGATTCTTCCGCCTCTCAAGTCTGCTATTGAACCCCTCCAACAAATTTTTCAATTCAGTTATTTTATTTTTTATTCCAGAATTTCTGTTTAGTTCTTTTATATAGTTTCTGTTGATATTTTAATTTTATTGTTTCCTGATGATTTTTAGTTGCCTATCTGTGTTCTGTTTTAGCTCATTGAACATCTTTATGAACATCTTTATTTTAAATTCTTTGTCAGAGAGTTCATGGATCTGTTTCTTTAAAGTCAGTTTGTGAAGTTTTGTTTTATTCCTTTGACTAGGCCATGCTAATTTGTTTCTTTCTATGTCTTGTGATCTTTTGCTAGGGTTTGGAGATTTTAAAAAAACTGTTTGCATACTGGTTTTGACCAGGGGAAGAAATTCACCAGTTAGCCCAGCTGGAGGGTCTGGGACCTCTGAAGCCTTTTCTCACATCTTTCTTTCCCTGGCCTCTGCCTGAGGAGCTGCAACTCTAATGTGCTGCTTACTTGCCTCTATTTCCAAACTCTTGCACTGGTACTTTCAGTGCTCTGAGTCAAGCGAGACAGAAATCAATCCCTCAGGCAGCCCCCAGACTAGCCATATGTTGGATATATGGTCCATTCTTTTATTTCCATTCCAAGTAAGGAGCCCCCTGTGAAGTGTTTCCTCTGAGTTTCTCTGTATTAGGCTGCATAGGGTAAAGGACACAGACATATCTGACAAATGTTGCATATTTTCCTACCCCTTTCACTGGAATCCCTTCAATTTTTTCTTTTCTTAAAGATTGGCAACTGAGCTAACAACTGCTGCCAGTCTTCTTTGTTTTTTCTTCTTTTTCTCCCCCAATCCCCCCCAGTACATAGTTGTATATTTTAGTTGTGGGTCCTTCTAGTTGTACTATGTGGGACGCCGCCTCAGCACGGCCTGACCAGTGGTGCCATGTCTCCGCCCAGGATCTGAACTGAGGAAACCCTGAGCGGCAGAAGCAGAGCACGCGAACTTAACAACTCGGTCATGGGGTTGGCCCCCCTTCTTGATTTTATAATGACCTGGATGCTACAATTGGTCTTTAGAGCTCTCACAGAGGTATTCTTGTTCATATATTAGCATTCGCTAAGGCTGTATAGCTTCCTATTTTTCTGTCTTGCTGATGTCATCCACTCTACTACTTATTTTTGTAAATAAAGTTCTATTGTAATGCAGTCAATTCATTTTTGTATTATCTCTGGCTGTTTTTACACTACAACTGCAGAGCTTGGAATTGTACTACAACTGTCTGTTCCACAAAGCCTAAATATCTAACCCTTCATATAAGAAGTGTGCAATGCTTAAAAGATAAGGTAGACTTTCTATCTTTCTCAAAGTAAAAGCCAAAGTCTGTACCATATATCACAAACCCCATAAAGTCTGTTTTACATTAGATTTCTGACCATATCCATTATTGTCCTCCAGCTGATTCTTTCCACCCTTGAGCACACAGGTATTCTTGTTGGTCTTCAAATATTTCAGGCGCATTTCTACATCAAGCCCTTGGCACATGCTGTCCCACAGCTTGGAATGCCCTACCAACAAATATCCCTGTGGCTAGCTCTAATGGTTTTAGATTGCCACTCAAAATTCATTTTCTCAATGACTAGCCATCAAATCTAAAATTTCAACTCATACGCTTAACATTTCTTGTCATCCCTGTGCTTTATTTTCCCCCTTAACATAATTTATTCATTATCTCCCCATTCCCTCTTTTTTAAACTTTCTATCTCCCCCTATAGGATGTAATCAGGATGTTTATATATTTTATTTTCTACACTATCCTAAAACAGTTTTTAGTAAAATGTAGGTGTTACAAAAAATATTGAATTAGTAAATGAATGAATGTGAGAGTGCTCATGTTATTACAGGGACTGGAAAAAATAGGTTAATTATTACTGTATCCTTGCATTCAATATACCTCATCTGTAAAGAGGTTCTAATATACACTGAAGCAGTTAACAGCCTAGGAAAAACACAAACTCAATTTTGAGTTCTAGGTGGTTTTGAACTAAAAGTATCTATTTATCCTATTCACAGTTTCACAAAAGTTACAAATCATGTCATCACAGCCCTATACAAATAGAGGGAATTTATTTGGGTTTCTCTTTTCATTCATCCAAAAAAGAAGGTTTAACATAAAAGGGTGAAACAAAATCTATGCAAGAACTGTGACTTAATTCTAGTGCATGTTTTGGATATTACTTCTATTTTGTATTCTACATGTCCTAATGCCATCTTTGGCATCTGAAATGGTCAGATTTGTTAGGCTTTCTGAGGGAGTTTCAACAAAGCGATGTGCATTCAATCCTTTTTTCTCAAAATATCACAGTGTTCACAGCTGAGCTCCAACTATACATCCTGCAATCCATTTACCTCAGACCTCAGAGGGCCAACTGTGTTGTGTGTGGCTTCTCTTACAACCCAGCCATTAAACTTCAATAGGTTTTTTCTTTCTTTTTTAATTATATGTCACAGGTTTAATTTCTTTTTAATTTTTTATGCACGTTGGATTCTGTAGGAACACACCCACTTCTGACATGTATCTATCCTCTCTTTTTATGAAGAGAACATATTTTTATAAAGAATAAGAAGTATTCAAAATTGCACTTGGCATTTGGAACACAGCAAAAGGTAACTGTCATCCTGTTTTATTGTACAACAATCATGTAAACTCCAGCTGTCAAGGCGTCTGATCAGTTCTTCAATAGGAAAAAGGGGCCCTGCTAAATCCTGCCACATGCTGATGTACACCCGCCTAATAACTGCGATTTTCTCTCTTTATGAATTTCATTTACAATTATTCTGGGACTTTCAAGGAGTATCTTGAAAGAAAGCTGTGACTGGAATTGCTAAGTAATATTATTTTTCTGTTGGGGGTGTGGGGAAAACACAATCTGTTTTAATTTACACGGAAGCAAAGTGATGCAACCTATCTGCTGTTCTTGGGGTGGTTTTCCAACTTAGTCCACAAAGGTCTTCTCCTTCTTTGAATTCTCAGAATAAAGATCTGTTAGAGACTGACCTTAAGACAGCAACAGAGTGTAGTGGCAAGACAGAATCTTTGGGAATTATTATTAAAGAAATCCTCATTAAGTAAAAAGCAGAAATATGGAGCTCAGGTACCTTGCTCAAGATCCCCCAGAATTTGCTATGTTTTGTTCAAGATCGATCACTAGGACCTGTATCTTGAGAATTAAAATTCAAGTCCAGTTCCTTAGATTACACACACACACATTACAAAAATTATCTGTCATAGGAATGAGAGGTGAACTATAAATAAAGTATTGTTGCTTTTTACACTGCTATCGATCTTGCTGTTATTACTGTGGTTGTCATTATTAAGGGATAAGTGGTCTGGAAAAGAAGAAAGAATCCTCATATCCCCAAAGATTAAGAGCATCTTGTGAGCAAATACCCAGTCTTACTCAGTTTTGTGTAATAAGATACCGCCATATCTGACACAAAGTAGATGGTGAGTAAATGTGAATGGATGATCGATCTTTAGCCATTAAAAACTTTTAACTTAGAAGAAATGGCCATTTAGTTGACATAATTGGAATTCAATAGAGATGTTTTACTTTTTTCTTCCTCATAGATTTGTATTCAGAGAACCAAGTAATACACTAATAGTTTGCAAGATTTTATTAATTTATCACCAAAGAAAATCATGACATTTTCTACGGATTTTGTAGTTTCTAACCTTTAGCACCCAGTGAATCGGCTGCCTTGCCTCAGATTATGAGTGGTTTTATAATCAATGTAGTTATGTGATTATTTTACTGATATCCATTAAACTACACTCAGCAGGAGAGTAAAGCAATCTTTTCAGTTTTAATTTTTCTCCTTAAAGGAAATATGGTGATATTTGTGTACGGACCAAAGCAAAAACAAAATAATACACATCAGTCCAAGAGAGGTCACATTAGGTAGTGATAAATAAGCAAAGAGAAGATACTGAATATATTATTTGGACCCCTCCTTTCAAAGAATTCTTCAGAGTGACTACACATTGGAAATCAGCATGACTCAGTTTCATTTGGCTAAAAGAGTTTTAGATTATGAAATCTGACTAAGGTAGTGAGGCTGACTCCACAGAAATCTATTTTGTTGTTTCTCGTTTAGACACATAGGTTTGGATGTAATATTCTTATTCCCAGATATGCTATGCTGGTTTCTAAATTACTTATGAAATTGTTGTTTTCAATTCTTATAACTTCTGCTGTCCACATAATCTAAACATAAAAAGTTGTCTACATAACTAATTGCTGACAGTAAGGACCTCAAATTTTGACATGGATTTTCATACTTTAAATTGTATTTTATCACCAGCCATCTGAAATGTAAGATTCTCAAATAATGCTCTCTGAGATCCCCCAGGGATATAGGAACGACGAAAACACCACGTGGGCTAGTTACTCTCTCGGGAACAGAAGAGCAAGTCAATCTTTAGGGAAAGACCGTTTAATTTAAAGAAAACTGGAAGGTATCTATTAAACTTCTAAGAATCCATAAGTTTGCTAAAGATACGGTTTTCACATCTCTTCTTTGGAAAGAATAAACTGAAAACAAGTGGCCATCTTAAGTAAGTTATACTTAAGCTCAGATAGAAGGATTTTTGTACCAAATGCCTGGCATATTATGGTTGAGTCCATCTCTGTCAACACGAAATCCTCATAATAAGCTTTCCTCAGATTTATTTCGAGTATGTTTTCTGTGAAAACTATGAACAATAAATGAATGGAGAAGTTATATAGGAACCAGAGCAGCAGCGGCAACAACAACAGCAGCAAAACATTGAGATGCTTCCTCCTGATGGAAAATGGAACGTCCAGAGGTGGGAGAAAGGCACAGAAAATCTACCCAAAGATCTTTCTTCCACAGCTCAGTCTAGAAATAGGTTTGGGGTGTTTTCATACTTGTGACAATGGGGAAGGAAAGAGTGAACAAAAGGCAGCTGAGAAAGTGGGATTTGCGAAAATAAGATTAATAACCAACATTGGTGTGATGAGGAAAGAGCACTATAAAAATGGGGAAATGTTACATAGGTACATCCTACATTCTGCATTTGCCTGGGCATTTTAAAATTTATTTTGTATTCAGTTTAAATTAAGTAACTATTACACAAATTTTGAGACTGGTCTTGAGCCAGCACTTTTTCTAACCTGCTGCTGGCTAACACATGTGTAAAATACAAGTAAAAATTATTTCTAGTGCAAATTGAATCTACTTTAGCAAACAATCAGTGACTGCTTTTGCCAAAAGCAGCAAGCGTGGATGCTAATTCTCAACCAATATCTTTCTACGCATCAGCTAGTATTCCCTTCACTCATTTATCATCTTCATTTAGAACCAACCATTCCCTGTCTCACAGGGTAACGTCAAAACCTCAATGACTCTTTCTGCTCTCTCTGGAATGTTTACGGAGGAAAGGTGTTGGCACAAATAATTAAGAGCTCATTAAATATAATTAACAATTATATTTTTATATATTATAAATATTAACAGTTATGTAACAACTAACAATTGTCTTCCGTCTTTCTTCAATTAATATCTTGCATCTTTCATCAATTTTTTAAACCAAAATAGAAAATGTAGTAAAAGAAACTGTTTTGATTTTTTATCTTCCCAGTGTTCAAAATAAAAAAGGAGATAAAAATCAAAAGATGGGCTGCAAGAGGATAGAATAAAGAGCAGTAGGACCCTGGATTCCACGTGGGACTATGAGTGTGTGGATGGGTCTGTGATGTGTGTAACCCACACTAAAATCAATTACAGCCAGGATTCATCCTCTTATGGAAGTCTTACATAGACCAAGAAAAGCATATCATCCTGGCAAAGAGAGAGAAAGAAAAAATACTGACGTTTTTTTCTTTTTTGGATATCAAGTAGTCCCAGCAAGCAATGCTTTGATAACTTAAAAACAACCTCAATAAATATCATGTTTTTACTTTTCCTTGAATGTATTTACATTGAAGGTTTAATGGTGCTTGGAAAATAAATCTGGGTTTATCCCAACCCAACATATTTAAATACTAAAGAAAAAGATTAAACCAATGATTTAACTTTCTTACTAAAAGAAAGAAGGGGGGAAAATGGCCTCATTAAGTAAAAGTATTTTCTGTTTCTATTCAAATCGGTCTAACATTTCCTTTTTTAAATTAATCGTTTCTTTTTATAATGTTCAGTATCACAGACAAAATCCACAAGTATAAATGAGTAGTGAATCAACACAACTACATCTTTTTGCTGTTTACAATGTTTTCATTGCTCAACAGGCCCAGGAAAGCTCTTACTCTCAAGACTCCCCTTAGTATGCTTGTCTGTTCTGTCTCATTGTTTCCTGTTTTTTATGTGCCCACTTTGTTGTAATTTCTGGCTTTTTTTTTTAAGAAAATTCTGACTTTATGTTTCAGGAAAATCTAACTAGAATTTATGTATCCCACCATCTGAGACAAATTTATCTTTGTTTTACATTTGTCATAGATGCCACATTGCAAGAGGAGATAAAGTACACAATGGTTAAGCACTCAACTTGGGAGTCCCATGGACGTGGAATGATATCTTCACGTTGATACCAAGTATTGGTCACTTAGGACAATTTATTGGACCCCTTGGATTGTCAGTTCATAGGGTAGTTACAAGCATTAAATTTAATTATTTATCTAAAACACTCAGCCCCTTTTCTGGAACCCAGTAAGTCGATGCGTGTTACCTATCATGAAGTCATAGTGAAGTAAACAGTTAAAGAAGTGCATCAAGGAACCACCAAATCTAAAACACCAGCCCTGTGGCACAGTATAGCTCAAGGATGCACTAAGTAAGCCTGTGGGCCCAATTGGGCCCATTGCCTGTTTCTGTAAATAAAGGTAATGGATCTTTATTGTTGACTTTATTTTCTGCACAGTCCATTTTACTTTGCAATCGGACTACCTATAATGCCTTTTAAAAGTGCATTCACCTCTGATCTATTTCAGAATATTCTTTCTTTATCACTGCTAGCCCCCTCTTTATCTTTGCCTTGTTTCTAATCCAGCCAAAGTTTAGTTCCATTTGTTTTGTTATCATCTCATCATTTACATCTTTTCTAATGGAAACCACGTCTTCTTATATTCAAGTAAGAATTTAATTACTTTGCTTCTGCCTTTGAACAGGGGAATTGTGTTTTTATTTTTCATGTTTTTTGTTTACAATTTCAAAGACCTATATGCCTGAGCTCTACTGTCACCACAACCGATGAAGACTATGGATTCAAACACTTCTTTCCAAGTGAGGGCAATAATCAAAATCAGCACTCAAATTGTACTGCTACAAAGGGAAGACTGTGAGTCCAGGGTCTTTCTCACATCTTTCTGAGGAGCTATGCCACTACTTCTGACAGGTGATGTTCAGGTCAGCCCTCCATTCTTTAATGCCCCGCCAGGGTGATGCATAGGAGAAAGCCTGCAAAGATGCTGGTATTTGAATAATTTTCTTCTCCAACTTCCAGGGCTAATTCAGATTTTTCCTTCAGTGTTGCATTCTCAGAGTGATTTCATGAAGACTGGAATGGAAGATAAATAGGGTGTGAATCAAATCTAATGGCCTTAATTCTTCATGCAGTGAGTAGAGCTAGATTCTCTCTTGTTTTCTGTTATCAGGAATGCTTCTGCTTTATTCACATGGCTTCCTCTCCCAAATAAAAATTGACTTTGACTTTAGTTGTGCCATTCTGTCCCAAATATATTCTGACCGTTGTCTACAGAAGGCTATGGCTGTATGACAGCTGTGCACCCGCTGATGATGGTTGGAGCTGTCAGTGCCTCAGAAACTTTGGGTATCTTAAAGCACACACCGGTTTCCCCATTCCATCTGGGGCCCTTCAGATAGGCAGAGTTGGGAGGTTGTGATGAGCAGTAAGGCTCCAAATGTTTTATGCAGAGCTGTCTTCCTTCGCATTTTTCCTTAGTATCTTTTTAACCCCAAGACCATCAGTGCCTGGGGCTTCCTGCCACAGGGAGCACTTGTGGAGCAGCTTAGCTTTCCACTGCTGCAGAAAGGAGTCAGGGGCGGTCCACACAACCCAGAGAAGAGGCCCACAGAGGCACAACTGCTGACTCCCTTGCAGGAAGTAGAAGCCACGTCCATCATGCAGGTCTTTGCCTGTCACGTTATATCAGTTCTGGGCTGAGAGTCGGGCTCAACCAAAGCACCAGCCACTGGAACAATATCTGCTTCAACGCTGCACACAAACACAACCTGAAGGGCCTTGCATTATTAAAAAGGGTGGGGAAGGACGCAGAGGCCTGTGAGAGCAGCATCCTTCACAGGTCCTGCGAGCTTCTGGAATTATCTGCCTGCCTCCACGCAAGTCAGGTATATGTTTATGGCTCGTCGGTATTTGTGGAGCTGCTCCTAGTGTTGCAGTTGGTTACCAGAGTTAGAAGGAGCCGGGGATCTGGAGTCGTTTGAATGCAGGCTCAAATCAGCTGACAGTGTTCTTATCAATAAAATAAAGATAATAAAATAAATCTTGCCAAACTTTCATGGGATTATTGGTAATGAACGTGAAGCTCCTCGCACAGTATCTGGCATTTGGTGGGTGCTGAACTAAAGATGGTGCTCCTCCCCCTCCTCCTCCTGCTTCCTCTGTCCTTACGACCAGACCAGTGCTAGCTCTCCTACCACTACCAATAATACCGAACACAATGGGACGTGTCACATAGGCTACGCTTGAAAAGACACATTTGACTCTAAATATTTAAACCTGTAGCAGCAGCTCCAAAAGTCTCAGCAAAGATACACTTGGTGCATTTCAGTTTACAAATGGGATCTGAAGTCAGCACTTAGCAAAGTGACAAAACCCAACAGCCTTCTTGGATGACTGCGGTGGGCAGGATTGATGCATGTGTCTCACTTGTGTAATCACTTGGTGTGAGGTCTGCACACTGGCGCTCTCTTCCCTGAACCTTACCAACTGAACATTCCCCAACGTAAAGAGGTTTGGTTTAATTCCAGCACAAGCAACTGAGAAATGGCCTCAGTGTAAAGTCTCTGAAATGAAGGCCTTCAGATCAGTTTGGATGAATTTACAGGGAAATGGAGTGAACTGGATCTAGTCATTGTGCAGAGGGCTAAAGGTTGATGCTCTGTTAGAGGTTATCGTGGGTAAAGATCATTCTGATTTATACCCAGCCTCAACTTTATCCATCTTATCAGTGGGTGATCCTGCTGCCCCAGGGTTCATGGAATGCAGATGTTATACATAAACCAAAGGAAAAACAAGTATGTGATAAACCAGAAATTCCTGTGTAAACCAGTTTGTAAGATCTGTGAGCAATTATATGTGGTGAAATTGTGGAAAATATATAAGAATTACAGTATTTTACTGAAAAGTACATAATTTCATCTTCCAAGTCATCAAAAATAAATGTACTTTAAAATATTTTTATGGGTCTAAATCATAGACCTAATATAATTTGTTTCCATTTATATCCATTTCGTCATAAGTCAGTTTAATCTCTAAAATATTATATTTCTATTTTTTGTACTTTTAAAATAATCATGATTATTCCATTGTGTTTAATGTATAAACTCATTCCTTAAATTCTTATAGCTTTAAAATTTGCAAAGTAATTTACATACTATCTATTTATTTTAAAGGAATAGTCTTGTGAAATTTGTAGGACAGGTACTTATTTTCTCTATTTACAGAAGAAGAAACAGGCGTTTGGAGGTTGAGTCAATTGCTGAAGGTCACCAGCCAGCTTTCGGTGGGGGAAGGGCCTAACCACGGTTGTTAGGACTCCCCCATCAGGAGGATTTTCCCTCCACCTTGTGTCTTCCCAGAAATTCTAGATAATCCAAAGTAATTTCTGGAAATGCATTCAGTTAATGGGCACTGAGGGTGGGTAGCCATTTACCACACCATCAGATTTTATATTCCACGTGGCGGCAATCCAAAAGAAAAGTCTTTAAAGGCAAAATCTCTGCAAGAGTAGGCAAAATGCTCCTCATCAAACACAAAAACACTACACACATTGGATATTCTGTGCCTTCAGTAAACGAACCATTGACAAAGTCCCAGGGCTGACTTCACTCTCAGAGTCAGAGCATTGACGGACTCTGCAAAGAACCCACTAGAATAGGCTGCAAGTCTGTGCACGTGAACCAAGGGCCTACCCTGTCCTGTTGTGTGTGGTGGTCACCAGAGGCCCAGCAAGCTGCTAAACAAAGGGGAACCAAGGGCACATATGCCCTGCATGTGCCCATTGGGACTCAGCAGCCATCTGCTGAGCCCTAAAATACTGTCCTTGGGAAGATTGGGTCCACAAATTCAGGCATGACCCAAAGTGTCCTCTGCTGTCCATTAAGGATACACAGAGCCCAGAAGTTAGCTTGTCATTCCAAAATGGAACTGTCCCTAATTTGGATCTGTTCTTTTGCGTTCCGAATACCTCCCATGAAGCACCCTGACGGCAAGGCCACATTCCAACACCTCAGCGCCTTCGGTCACATTCCGGGGGGAGCAGCTTCGGCTTCACATGCCACATATGATTCATACCAGAGTAGTGTGTTTTCATTATCTGAAGCTAAACAGATTAATATACATTTGTGAAACCCATTTGTTTCTTGAAAATTTGGCTCAGGAGGATTTTAATAATCCCTCTGGATAGTGGCTTAAATAACCAACCCCAGCATCTGTGCGTCGGCAAGCCAAGGAGCAAGGCAAAGAAGAAGAAAGAAATGTCGACAAACACACAGAGCTTTCTCTATTTTGGGGGCTTTCTTGGAACAGCTGCTCAGTGTCACGTTTTTAACTAAACAAGTAACCCTCACATGCTTTCTTGTGTGGAATAAGAATTGCTAGACTCCAAGCCGACAGAATGCACTAAAAAGTGGTAATGAAGCTTAATGTCAGAACTGGCTAATTTCCAGTTGCTTAGTCGGCATGGTGAGGTAATGAGAAGATGTTTTCACAGCCTTCCTCAACAGAGAACAGCCTTTGTAGGCAATTTGCACTGGAGTCGGTGGAAGGTGAGGATGAGAAGAAGGAAAATGGGAAACTACAAGCAGGGACCCCTTTAAACCCTATTCTGAAATCTCTAGATCACTGACACTCTGAGGCTGGGTGAAGCAAGGAGAACCTGCACCCTGATGTAAATGTCTTCACATTAAGTAGAAGAAAATATCACTCAACCTAATATCTGATAAGTGTCATGACGATAACCACTAAACTTGAATTAGGCATAAGCTTTGATGAATTATTTTTTTTCGACTTGTGGAATAAGTAAAAGTCAGTCACCTTTAGTTATATACTGTATAAATCACCTTTAACGAAAAGAGAATATTGCATTAAATTGAGACTTTTCCCCGAAATTCATCATGAACGTTTGATTTGAGATTATAAAGGACACACGTCATGTTAACTTTAAACAAAATTGTACACTTAGGATTCTACTGACTCTATTAAGCTTCATTTCAATTCCTGAATTTTATGTGTAATCTCTTCTCAATGGCTGGAAGAGAAAGAATGGGGTAGTAAGGTTGGGTAGGATAGTGGAGACCTGCCAAAACAGAGCCCGTGCCATCCTTTGTTCTGAAAGACAGGAGTGGGGCTGTCCAGATGCGACACTGGCACACCCAACGCCCTGGACAAACTGGGGTCCCATCTGCACCTGGCCTCAGTTTTTCCACTTGCGAATGAAGGGACTGGACTTATCCAGCCTAAGTTCCTCTTCTGCTCAACTCCCCCATGATTCTGTGACTGAACTTACACTGTAGGTGTTATCAATCCCCATCACAGGCAGCCAGCCTCCATTTGCATCGCTTTATAGATTTGATTCTGATTCCTCTTGTTCAGACCCCGTGGCAGATAAGAATAAAAGGTAGGTCAGGCCTGAAGAAACCACTCCCCTATATTTTTCCTCCAAGTTGTTTTTATTATCCAGATGAAAGTGTGCAAAAAATAGGTAATGTAGGCCATTTGTGCTGTCTATAAAAAAACGATTATTCATAAAATTTTATTAAATTGTAATGGAAAATATAATTTACTATCTAACTCAAAGATCTTTTTATAACGCTAAACAGAAAATTTCTGTTTGTGTTTAAATTAAGAAAAATGTTATTTCTGCAGACAAATGTGTGTGCATCTACCTGTCAGGAAATAGAATCTATGCAATATGACATGTTTTCCCTTTCACTTAGCAGCCAGGAAAATGAAAGCCAGATTCAGTAATGAACCATATAAATGACCATCTTTAGCGTCTAGTATCTTTCTTCTTCTTTCTTCAAACTATATCAACCTATTTTTGTTCCTACTTACCCTAATTTTTCTTTATATTTAATTTTTCTTGTTTCAAATACATTTGGATACAGACAAACTCTAGTTGCAATTATAATAAACAATAATATAATTAGTTGAATGAATTATATAGTCAAAATTCCCAGTAAACTCAAATGTAATACTGATCAATATTTTGAATATTCAAAATATTATGTTATTGGAGAAATTTCTTTTTAAAAAATTTAAATCATCTTTAGAAAGGTTTTTTTCTGCGTTTCTCTAAGCCATAATGACCAGAAAGTGGGAATGAGAGTCCTTTCTAGATCTAAGGCTGAGGCACGAGACCGCTCAGCCACTTTAGAACAACAGAATCTGTGGGAGAGTCAGGGCCCTGAAAGACTGCCCCACAGGTCGAGCCCAGAAAGGAGGAGGGCAACACAGATATAGGCAGGACTCGGGAGCAATTCAGCCAAATGACTTGCCGGAGACACAGAAAATGTAAAAACTCTGGAATTTTCCAGACAACATTTGCTCATGCAGAATTGGGTGTGATTCAGATTCATCTTAACCTTTTTAGGGAAGTAGGAAGCAGAAGTGACAGCAGACCTTCAGGATTACATGTCGATATCACAAGCCTGAGAAGAACAGGGCTCCAGTTATGCCTCGCATGAAAAATATCTTATGAGTGAATAACACAGTGTAAAGGACTGGTTTAAGAACAACTAGAACTTACAAGAACAGAAACAATGTTTGAAACTTAGGGGGAAATAATATGAACAAAAAGCTTGCCTGTTTGGACTCCCACCTTCTGACGACAAACCATTTACTGAACAAGGTACTGTTCTTCTGACATGAAATGTGAATTCGGCCTAGAAAAATTTTAAGAAAGTGAAAGGAGTACACAGTAGTCTCTAAAACTTGTCTACTTTTATCCATGCACACAGCCCCTATAAATTAAGCTTCCTAAAATTCATCTCTGGTTGTTAATTCTTCCATTCATGGAAACATTTTCAAAGCGTTTTATTAGATATTATAAGAAGAAGCAAAGATACATAAGACACAGCCACTGGCCCCATGCCTAATCCAGTTTATAGTCACTGCTTCCTAGGGATCCAATTTTTTTTTTTCTTTCTGAGGAAGATTAGCCTAACTACTGCCAATCCTCCTCTTTTTGCTGAGGAAGACTGGCCCTGAGTTAACATCCATGCCCATCTTCCTCTACTTTATACGTGGGATGCCTACCACAGCATAGCTTGCCAAGTGGTGCCATGTCCGCACCCGGGATCCGAACCAGTGAACCCCAGGCCACCGAGAAGCAGAACGTGTGAACTTAACCACTGTGCCCCGGGGCTGGTGCCCATATCCAAATTCTTTAACCAGACACAAGAGCTTCCTTTTTTGCTCTTTCTTTCTGTCTTTCTTTTGCTGTTGTTATGGTTGCTTGTTTTCTTTATTCCAAACTACCCTTAGGTTCTCTCCCTATTCCCCAAATATTCCTTATGTTTCCATAAACTAAGCATTTTTCCTTCAACTTTAGGACTTCATTCACCTCACCTCCCCAGTGTGGACGGAACAACACAAGCCATCTTCACACACTGAAACTCTACCCGTCTCTCAGAGTCCAACTCAAACCCTTTCCCGCCTGGACCTTGACTTCCTACCTGTACGACTCCAGACCAGTTACGTACCTTCTCCAGCTTCCGTTGTCTCTTCATAAAATGGAGCTAACACTTACTCAGAAGGCTATTTTAAAGGCTGAGATAATACTTAGCACAATGTGGTACATAGTAAAGTTCTACAAATATCTGCTACCATCATACCATTTTTGCCAATAACACCAAAAATGAATGACCACTTCCTCCACAGAAAACCAGATATTTGTTCCTTTCTAATATCTTTTATTAACGTCATTTCTGCCCTGTCAGTTCTTCTCTCATATTACATTTCTTCAACGTATCTTGCATATAGCACAATATGATCTATCTATATCTATATCTATATATTTATATATATACTCTGAGTATTTTAAAATCTTTTCCATAAATTAGTGCTTCTGTTTTTTTCTTGACAGAAATATGATACACAATTTTTTAGGAATCTCTGTGCTAAGGTTGCTACCCTCCAGAAATGCCCACTTTGTGCTGCCTCCTAAAACCCTCCCATTTATTAATCTCAGAGTCACCCGTCTCCCATATAAAACCTTTGCTTGACATAATTTCTTGCTTCATTGAGAAGTCATGGATCTTTGGTCTTAAGACACTTCTTCATATCCTGTTTCACTGTATAGTTGTGTGCATGTATTTTTCACATGCCCTAATACATTATAAACTCCTCATGGTTGGGAAATACTCCTTAGTTTTATTTATTTATTTTTAATTTATTATTTTTTTGGTGAGGAAGATTGGCCATGAGCTAATATCTGTGCCAATCTTCCTCTATTTTGTGTGTGGGATGCCACCACAGCATGGCTTGATGAGCAGTGTGTGTAGGTCTGCACCCGGGATCTGAACCTGTGAACCCCAGGCCACTGAAGAGGAGCATGGGAAGTTAACCACTGCACCATGGAGCCAGCTCCATACACCTTAGTTTTTAACCTCTTGCATTTCATAGTTTGTCCACACATTAATTCATTCCTTAATTCATCCATTTGCTCATCCCCTCACTTGCATGGAACCAATGGCTGAGAGCTTACAGTTGGGCACCGTGACAAGAGTGCAGGGTTTCAGTCCTTGGCCACTTGCTGTGTTGTCTTGGCTTCTCTGACATGGCTTCCTCAACCAGAAATGTTTGCTGTATGTTTAGTTATATACACAAATATTAAAATGTTACAGGATCACCTAGCAGAGTCATCGTAGAAGCCAAGTAAATATCAGTGTTCTTCTCTTATCTTCACCAACAAATTCTTTGTTAATAGAGAGAACCCCCAGGAATGTTGAACGCAAAGCAACTATTCTGTACTACTGCAGGCATTCTGAATTGTGTCACACGCTGTAGAGTATGTCCCTGGATCCCTGGATCGGTACTTAAAACCCTTTTAAAGGCAGCCAGGGGAAAACAAGAAAAACTAGGGAGCAACAAAACTGAAAAACCAAGACATCAAACATCAACTCCCTTGTTAGAAACTGCTAATTATTTTGTTTTGCTTTTACTGAAAAAGAGTAAGCGGAGTAACATGGATTTCTGGTAAAATAGAATTCCCTCCCGTGAGCTGAGAGCGGGCTGCACTCTCCACAGAACCCAGGGTCAGGCCGCATTTCTGACTGCTGCAGGCTAGATCATTTTTCTGTGGCCTGAGCACACCCTGAATTCCCCTCTCTCCTTTCTGTCTGCAGTGTCAGCAGAGCTGGCGTGGGCCAGACTCGTGTCCCAAGCCCAGCTTCACGTGATCCGGGGCCTCCGCAATCAAACCAGTCTGTCAAACGTAGAGTATAGGGCACATCTGCTCTCTGCATTTCTAACCTAGAATTAAAATTATTTTAAAATATAAGCAGCCTATGGGTAGCCTGACTACTGCCAATACCATTTAGAGAATATATCAGTTTAGCCCAATTTCTACTCCGCATTTTGGTAATTTAATGTTAACATATGGGAAAGCCTCAAAGTCGCATGCTGTTAAGTTCCAAAATCTGCTGTTCGCTTTACAAGGGTTGAAATCACTGTAGAAGAAACAGCTTTGTATAGTAGCAAAAGTTCACATTTTACTTCTTATATATTTTGCAGAGAAATTTTTGAATAAAAAATTTTAAAGGCAATCATCCACATAATTTCATTTAGGAGCTAGAGTTTAGAAAATAGCTGTTCCTTGTTTCTTCTCACATGGAAGGTCAGATACACAAACCTCTCAGTTGGTCTGTCTTTGCTGCACCGGTCTGTGAGCTGGAGCAGTCTTCAGACTTTACAAAGTGCCCCCCCACCACGGCACGTTCATTCAGAGACATTACATTTGTTTGACATTAATTATACTATTTGAGCTCTTGTCTAATTTATAACCCAACACATAGTCCATTTTTTCTGAATTGCTTTAGGTGTGTTAATCATTTCATGTTACTCTTTGCTATATTTACAATCAAAGTGTCCAGGTCCCCTTGTAATACTCTCACTGTAAGGTACGTCTGTAAAGTGATCCAAGTTTAAGAAGAATGAAACAGAACCATTTATTACCCAAGTCAAAGCTAAAAAGTCTGGAAATTAGAAAACTATTTTGATGTTTTAAAAAATTAAATTGTGGGGCGAGCCTGGGTGGCCCAGTGGTTCAGTTCAGCACGCTCTGCCTTGGCGGCCTGGGTTTGGGTCCCAGGTGTGGACTTACATCACTTGTCCGTCAGTGCCCATGCCATGGCGGCAGCTCACGTAGAAAAAGAGGAAGACTGGCAGCAGATGTCAGCTTAGGGCAAATGTTCCTCAGCAAAAGAAGAAAAACATTAAATTGTTTTCTTCTGTGGTTTCACAGGGAACAGAATGGACCAATATGTAAACAATGCTATTTCATTTGCATATAGATTGGTTTAGTAGGTGTATATTTAACTTTACGAGAAACTGCAAAACCATTTTCGTTGGTATTTGTAACATTTTACACAACCACCAGCAACGCATCTTTACTCTCGTGTACTGTCTTTTTTTAAAATTTCAGCCATTCTAGTGGATGTGTAGTAGTAGCTTATTTATTTATTTATTTACGTATTTATTTATTTTTGAGGGAGATTAGCCCTGAGCTAGCATCTGCCGCCAATTCTCCTCTTTTTGCTGAGGAAGACTGGCCCTGAGCTAACATCAGTGCCCATATTCCTTTACTTTATATGTGAGACGCCTGCTACATCATGGCTTAACAAGTTGGTCTACACCCGGGCAGCAAACCAGGAAACCCCGTGCCACCAAAGTGGAATGTGTGAACCCAGCTGCTATGCCGCTGGGCCCATCCCTGTAGTAGCAGCTTATTGTGGTTCTAATTTGGATTTTCTTAGTTACAATGATGCTGAGCACTTTTTGTGAAATACTTGTTCTAATCTTTGCCTATTTTTTACTGTTTACTTTTTTTGCTATTGAGTTATAGGAGTTCTTTATTCTGAAAATAAGTTTTGGGGGTTTTTTTGGTCAGATTATGTTTGGAGATTATTTTCTTTTTCTAGTTAATGGCTTGCCTTTTCTGTTTCTTAATGATGTCTTTTGATGAAGCTTATAATTTGATATAGTCTAATTTATTAATTTTTCTTCTTCTGTTGGTTGCTTTTTTCTGTGCCCCGCATGATAGTTTTCTACATGAAAGCCTTGAAGATATTCTTCTATTCTAGAAGATTTATAATTTGAGCACTTATATTTTGGATAATCCGTGTCAAAGGAATTCTGTTTGTAGTACAGCTACAGGCTGTGGCTCCAGAGCCCCCAGCACCATTTGTTGACAGAACTTTCATTACAGAATCGCCCTGATGGCTGTCCTGAGAAACAGTGCATCCCGCATGCGTCAGCAAACCCACGGGCTGTGCATCCTGCCCCAGTGGCACCATCTGCTTATCCTCGCCCTGGCACCACGGTCCTGATTACTGCAGCTTGACAGCAAGTCTTGAAGTCGGGTGTTTTCTCTTCTGAATTTGTTTAATTTTCAAGACTCCTTTGACTATTCTAAGTCTTTTGTTTCCTGCCTAAATTTTAAAATCAACTTGTCAATTCTACAAAGGAATTTGAGGATTTTGATTGCTATTGCATTGAATCTATAAATAAATTTGAGGAGAAATGACATATTAACAATATTGACTCTTCTGATCCCTGAAAGTGGCATATGTCTCTTTCTTTAGGTATTACTTATTTTCACTCAGCTAGGGTTTATATTTTTTATTGTGGAAGTCTTGCTCTGCTTTTGTTAAATTTATTAAGTATTTTGTGTTTTCTAAGGATATTGAAAGTGACATTAAAATTTTTTTTCCAAGTAGAGCATTCTAGTATTTAGAAATACAATTGTTTTTTGTTTATTGACTCTTTATCCTGCCTCTTGGCTTAATTTACTTGTTAATTCTAGTAGTTACTTTGTAGATTCCACAGGATTTTCCATGTAAACAATCAGATCTCTTGGAAGTAGAGAGACCTTCCCTGCTTCCTTTTCAGTCTGCATTATTTTGTTTCGTTCCTTGCTTTATCACACCCACTAGGACCTTCGTTTCAACATTTAATGTTTATTCCCAATCTTAAATGGAAAATGCTGACTTTCAGCATTCAGCCTAATGTTAATTGTAGATGCTTCCTTTAGTGTGGAATACTGAGGAAGCTCCCTTCTGTGCCTAGTTCTCTAATTTTTAAAAATCATTAATAGGTATTGTTTCGTCAAATTCATTTTGTACATCTACTGAAATCATTTTCTCCTTTTATCTATTAATATTATGAATTATACTGATTGCTTTTCAAATGTTAAACCAAACTTGCATTCTTTGTATACACTCCACTAGGTCATGGTAATTTTTTTTATATTTTTGCATTCAACATTTGCATATTTTGCTAACATTTTGTTAAGGACATTTGCATATAGTTCCTGAGAGATATTTGTGTTTTTAATTTTTTTTCTTGAGGTGTCTTTGTCAGGTTTTGATATCAAAGTCGTCATGATAAATTTTCTGCAGGTATCTCTGCCCCAACCCTTATAATTTCTACACATGAATGCTACCACCACTATCTAGCAGCTCAGTCTCTGTCCCCTTCTCGTCAGTCTGGGCTGGCCTTGTGACTTGCTCTAACCACTAGAATGTGGCGACACCATACCAGTTCCCTGTTTATGACTGCTGGGCTGGCAGCTTCCGCTTTCGATCTGTTGGAATCCAGCTCCAGGTAATTCAGTGATGAGAGAGCACATGGAGAGAAAATCACTGCAGCCTTCTAGTCATCCCTGCTAATGCCCCACACGTGAAGGGTAGGCTAACGGGGCCCTCGCAGCCCTGCCCACCTGCTTCTGAGTGCTGCGGCAGGAGTGACGCCAGCTCACTTTACAGTGAGCAGTACCATGCGACTGGGACCAGAATCCTAGAAATAATACACCGTTGCTCTTTACACCACTGATTTTTGTGATGCTTCACAACACAGCAGTAGAAAAGTGATACAGTTACGCTAGCCTCATAAAACAAGACGGAAAATGATTCTACTGTCACTTTTTTCTAAAAGATATTGCATATGATTGGTATTATTTTTCACTTAATGTTTGATAGAATTGATTAATGACTAATCTGAGCCTGCTGTGCTCTTTATGAGAAGATGTTTTTATATAACAAATTCTATTTTTTAATAGATAAGAGACTGTTTAGATTTTCTAGTTCATGTCAATTTTGATAAGTTATTTTTACAGATTTGTCTATTTCATTTACATTCTTGCAATTATTCGCATAAAATTTCTCCATTTTCTTTTTAATATCTGAAAGATTTGCAGTAACATCCTTTCATTCTCGATTGGCATTTTTTGGAATTTTTTGCTTTATAATTTTATGTAATTTTGTTTTGTATTTTAAGTAATTCATGTTTTTACCCATATTATATCCTTACATCAACTTCTTTGGGTAAAATTTTCTCTTCTTCTAGGTACTTAAGAAAAAAACTTAACGCTATTGAATTTTTTTCTTTCCCAATATAGGAATAAAAAAATCTATAAATTTCTCTCTAGATATATGGATGTGTCCTAAAATTTTTAATATTTTGCCTTTTCACTTTCAAAATGGAAATTGATCTAAAGCAGAAGTCATGAACATGGCAAATTCAGTTTTCAAGATACAATACTTTCCAAACACTTACATTCTTGACTTATCTCTTTTTAAAATTTAGGAGACAATGTTTTAAAAATCCAAATTTCAATACTCAAATACGTACAATAAGCAAAAATTTTTTAGGAAAGACTGAGAAATGTTTTTGCATAATACATCATATATAATATCTGGAGTATATAAATAGTTTTAGCAAATTCACCTGAAAAGCATATACTCCAGAAGAGTGGCCAAAAATCAGGACAGAATTTCTAAAAGAAAAATGACCAATGGCCAATAAGCATATAAAATCACTCATGATGAAGCTAGTATAAATTAAGTGCTATGATATCATTTATCACTTCATGAATAAATTCTTTTGTAAAGGTAATGCTATATGCTATTAAGGATGTAGTGAGACAAGCACCAGTATACTGTGAGAGTGTAAATTGTGACAAAGTTTTTGGAAAACAATTTACAAAACACGTATGAAGGTCCAAAATAGATCATATATATTGATCCCATAATCCCAATTCTAAGATTATGCTTTAGGAATATACTTCAGAAGTAAGTAGAGATGTTGACAAAGAGTAAGTGAAAGAATATTTTCAGCACTATCTGTGCTGGCAAGAATTGGAAATAAGAGCTAAATGTCCAACAGTAAGGGCACAGTGACATAAACCATGGTACAGATGTATTATTGACTGATAGTCTATAAAATGATTTTGAAGAATTCACAGCATGATAAGAGAATGGACAGAATAGAATTATGAACAAATTCGCAAAATATTAATTTTTTCATTTAATATTGTAACCACATAGCTAGGAAGATAGGTAGGAAAAGGGTTACTGAGAACACAGTTAACAACTAGCAGAAACTGTCAGATGTTATTCAGACAAGGTTCTGAAAAGAACAAGAAGAATCCAACAGCAATCTCTTGCGAGATAGCCACACCAGCTTACACCAGCTCTAATGCCCTGAAGTGACCTGCCTTCATTAACATCTTAAATTCTCCTCCTCTAGGAGGGTCCAAGCAGCCATCTTTAGATCATGTAACGAAAGAAGTAGCATGTATACATGCATTGCATGCACCTTAAAAGACATAGCTGTTATGCAGTACACCCCAATCTCCCTCCTTTTCCTTAACTGAATACTCATGAACTTCCTCTGATCTAACATTAAAAGGACCCTTGAAATCCCTGTTCAGGGAGACACTGCCTTGGGAGCTGTCCCCCAGTGTTCTCCATTGCTTGTGCAAGCAATAAACCTTTCTTCACCTGCTTCTGACTTGGTTGTGCTTTTCAGCTCCTCACTCACCGAGGGACGAATCCATTGAGTTTGGTTACAATATGACCCCAAATATGCAATATTTATCAAGTATAGAAAATATTTTTGTCTGGGAGGAAATAAACAAAAATCTTAATCCTTCGTGATGTCATAAACTTGATTCTTATTTGATTCTTTATAATTTTCTGTCTTTACTAAATTATTTTTACTGTGGTAAAATATACATAGAAAATATACTGTTTTAACCATTTTTAGGAATACATTTCAGTGACATTAGCACATTTACACTGTTACGCAACCATCACTATGATTTACTAATTTTTAAATGGCTAATTATCATTGTATAATGAAATTATGATAAATATTACTTTACATTATTTCACTTAATCTAGATCCACATCTTTTGAAACAATAATTGTATCAAAAATACAGAAGTAAGGGGCCGGCCCCGTGGCCGAGTGGTTAAGTTCCTGCGCTCTGCTGCAGGCGGCCCAGTATTTCATCGGTTCGAATCCCGGGTGCGGACATGGCACCACTCATCAGGCCATGCTGAGGCAGCATCCCACATGCCACAATTAGAAGGACCTACAACTAAGATGTGCAACTATGTACCAGGGGGCTTTGGGGAGAAAAAGGGAACTCTATCCCATTCACAATCGCAACGAAAAGAATAAAATACCTTGGGATAAACTTAACCAAGGAAGTGAAGGATCTATACAATGAAAACTACAAGACTTTCTTGAAAGAAATTGATGATGACATAAAGAGATGGAAAGACATTCCTTGCACATGGATTGGAAGAATAAACATAGTTAAAATGTCCATACTACCCAAAGCAATATACAGATTCAATGCTATCCCAATCAGAATCCCAAGAACATTCTTCACAGAAATTCAACAAACAATCCTAAAATTCATATGGGGGAACAAAAGACCACGAATTGCTAAAGCAATCTTGAGCAAGAAAAACAAAGCCGGCGGAATCACAATCCCTGATTTCAAAACATACTACAAAGCTACAGTGATCAAAACAGCATGGTACTGGTACAAAAACAGGTGCACAGATCAATGGAACAGAATTGAAAGCCCAGAGATAAAACCACACATCTATGGACAGCTAATCTTCGACAAAGGAGCAGAGGGCCTACAATGGAGAAAAGAAAGTCTCTTCAACAAATGGTGCTGGGAAAACTGGACAGCCACATGCAAAAGATTGAAAATTGACCGTTCTTTTTCACCACACACCAAAATAAACTCAAAATGGATCAAAGACCTAAAGATTAGGCCTGAGACAATAAGTCTTTTGGAAGAGAATATAGGCAGTACACTCTTTGACATCAGTTTCAAAAGAATCTTTTCGGACACTGTAACTCCTCAGTTGAGGGAAACAATAGAAAGAATAAACAAATGGGACTTCATCAGACTAAAGAGCTTCTTCAAGGCAAGGGAAAACAGAATTGAAACAAAAAAACAGCTCACTAATTGGGAAAAAATATTTACAAGCCACTTATCCGACAAAGGGTTAATCTCCATAATATACAAAGAACTCACACTGCTTAACAACAAAAAAACAAACAACCCGATCAAAAAATGGGCAGAGGACATGAACAGACATTTCTCAAAAGAAGATATGAATATGGCCAATAGACACATGAAAAGATGTTCATCATCGCTAATCATCAGGGAAATGCAAATCAAAACTACACTAAGATATCACCTTACCCCCGTTAGATTGGCAAAAACATCCAAAACCAAGAACGACAAATGTTGGAGAGGTTGTGGAGAAAGAGGAACCCTCATACACTGTTGGTGGGAATGCAAACTGGTACAGCCACTATGGAAAACAGTATGGAGATTTCTCAAAAAGTTAAAAATAGAAATACCCTATGACCCAGCCATCCCATTACTGGGTATCTATCCTAAGAACCTGATATCAGATATCTCAAGAGTCCGTTGCACCCCTATGTTCATCGCAGCATTATTTACAATAGCCAAGACGTGGAACCAGCCTACATGCCCAGAAACTGATGATTGGATAAAGAAGATGTGGTATATATACACAATGGAATACTACTCAGCCATAAAAAAAGACGAAATTGGCCCATTCACAACAATGTGGATGGACCTCGAGGGCATTATGTTAAGCGAAATAAGTCAGTCAGAGAAAGACGAACTCTCTATGACTGCACTCATAGGTGGAAATTAGTATATTGATAAGGAGATCTGATCGGTGGTTACCAGGGAAAAGGGGGGGTGGGGGGAGGGCACAGAGGGGGAAGTGGTGTACCCACAACATGACTAACAAAAATGTACAACTGAAATTTCACAAGCTTGTAATCCATCATAACATTAATAAAAAAAAATAAAAAAAAAAATACAGAAGTAAACATTTTCCTCATGGTCAAGAGACTATCCTAAGTGATGAATTGTCAGATTAGGGTACATAATTTCCAAGTAGGTATATTTCGATGTATTTAGATTTCAGTCACCGTCCAGTTCACAGCCACCCCATGTGAGGCCTGTGCCTTGGAGTGATGACCCTCTCAGAGGTTCTGTGGGCACATGCACATCTGCAGGCTCTCAGATTATAATTTCTATAATTCCTCCTGCTTTGCGAAGTCACACATCACTCCTCCGACTCTGTCCTTCCAAAATGAGTGTAAATGTTTATCCCTGAAATCTCCCTGTTGTCTTTATAGGTTAATAGATTTTTTGAAAAATTCCTTTCCTGTCATTGTATTTGGGTTTTAGTAGGAAGAGGCGGTTGACACATGTTGTCAATACTCCACGTTTAACCAGAACTCTCTGTTTGAATTTGGACTGACTTAGAGTCTAGCAACAGTATGATGTTAATTTAGTCACTGTCTCAGGAGGATACAACGTGCAGGTATATTAGTGTTCCAGCTAATAAAGATGAACCTTAAATAAGAGATATGTATGAATTGAATATCTATGTCCATGAACGTTAAGCATAACAAATTTTCTTTATATAAATTCAGAGTATAAAATGTGTGGTCTCTTTTCATCATTTTCTGATTTCAAATATTATTATCTCAATTATCTAGATGTTGGATGGGTGGATTGTTAATAGATTGATGGATAGATAGCTGTGTATCTCACCACTGCTGAGATGTTTAAAATGTAGCAGAAGTTCTTAAAGGACATGAATAAAGTGCAGATAGGTGAAGAAATTCTTGTCATTACTGTCAGTTTCTGGTTGGTAGATGATAAATATAGCCTAATTAAGTTATTAGGAAACTCACTTCTCTCTACAAGTTAAGCTGAAAATGGTAGGCTGTCATAGAATAGAAATAGTAGATGGGGACAAAGATGGACCTAGAAACGTAAAGATTCCCTGAGTGGATTGTGCAGCAGTTTCGTTCCAAACCCAAAACATGGAAAACAGTGGATGTATAATTATGTTTGCATTTGGCTCCTTTTTACATGTGTTCTTTTTCTTGGCTTCAGACGGTTTAAGACTTAGAATGTCTTTGTCTTCTATTTACTTATGGTGTTCAAAATTGGCAGAGTTTGTGGATTTAGGATATATAGAAGAAACCATAGATTAACGGAGCTGTTGAACGTCCTTTTGTTAGAATATAAACAGTTCTATTTTACCCTTCAAAACAGATATTAGGTGCATTCTTTGCAGCAGAGCACGCCCCCTCTTTCAGTAAGGAAGCACAGTTAGGAATTAAGTCCACTGAGCCTCTCGTTACAAAAGCAATGTTTACCCCATGACAAGCTATTCTGATGTTCGTAATGTTTAAAGCAGGCTTCCAAAAAGGGATCCAGTTAAAGTATAGGGTAAAAGAGATTCAGAGATAAATAAACATCCAAGAGACATCTCTACACTGGGCCTCCTTCTCGGGACTAAATAACCGTCAGTTCAGATAACTGATATTTACCTACAAACCAGGGTGAATGGAGAAAACTGAGTTACTCTCCCACACCATTGTCTTAGAGCTTGTGGCAAGATAAAACCTAAAGTTTATTTTCAAACTGCCATATATTTTTTTAGCTCATGTAAATAGATACATTAAAGTTTGGTTTTAATATTGAGACATATCATACTGGCTGTCCTGAAGCACTAGTTTTCTCTCAGATCAGATCAGTTCAGGATTATTATGAGGCTGTTTTGCAAATAAATACTCCTCCACTAGACTTCCTGTTCGAGTGGCAGCACACCGAAAGAGAATGGGAAATTTTCCTTTAGGCTCTTGGACGAGGCGACCTTCAAAGTCCACACGGTCTAGGAGCTATGCCCTTGCAGTTGAAGGAGAAGGCAGCCTTTCATGGACCTTTTCTTCATGCGTTCATAAAGTTCAGGCTTATATAAGATTTTTTCTTTTACTACTGTCATTTTTTTTTTTAGTCAAAACAGCATATGCCAGTGAAAATAAACAAAAATCGGAAAACTCTGATCCAGCGTTTTTGCCTTCTGCTTCAAAATATTTTGCATCATAAATTCTACTAAATTTTGATCAAAGAACTGTGGGAAAATATCATGGCTATATAAGAAAATTTTAAAAATGGAAAAATAACTTCAAATAAATATAAATGTGAAAGTCATTTAAAGAGTTAATGTCTAACTTTTACCTTCTGGAAAGGTACATGAAAGCGTTCTTATTTTATCCAAATTAGTTTCCAGGAATCTAGGGATGGAAATTTAAGAAGCTTGCACTATTATTCTATACTTTAGCCAGCAAATGCACGAGAGTTTTGTGGGAGAGCTGCATGTCCGCAGGGTTAACCTTGCGCTCCACCGTCTCTTCTCCTCCACCTGAAGCAGACTGTTCGATCAAGGCTCACCCTGCTTCTTTTCACTCATGAGTAGACAGCTCGAAAGGGATAAAAGTAATGGCATTTTATATGTACCTCTTTTCAAACATTGAAAGAGTTTCTGAGTGAGTACAGGGCTGCTTCCAGTTTGTAAACTGCAGAAACCTGGACAAAGTCATAAATCGTCCACTGTAGCCAAGGTTCCTTTCAACCTATTTAAATTCTATTTGCTCAGCCATGCTAAGTGAGCAAAACTCTGTGAAAGTGATGACTGCGTGAAATGAGTTCAGTTTTATCAAAAAATTAAGAGAAGCTTAGTATTTATTTAGTGGTATTGAATAATTGTTACCATGCTGCTGTGTAACTGGAGATACACGGGAGAGTCTGCCATATGGAGGTAGCAAAGTTTACTTTCCTGGACGCCCAGCTGGGCTTGAGCTCAAATCTCAGCTCTGCTCCTGACAGACTGCTTGATCTGGGCATGTTTCTCAACCTCTCTAGGACTCAGTCTCATACAAAATGGGGGCACACCTAGTACCTATGTTATGGAGTTACTAAGGAATGAAAGAAGATGACACAGCAGAAGTCTGAACATTGCCAGCATCCTACAGATGTTGGTGTTTCATTACGACTATAATCAGTATCACTTTTACATAAACAAACTGAATATTTATGAAGTCATATGGGAGAAGCCAATTGAGCAAGATCTCCTTTCTCAAATCCTCTAAATTCTTCCCCTCCCTCCTTAGAAACCATTTATTGGGACACGTGTGAAGATGAATTCTGAAGTTTACCTAAGCAGGAGTACTCCTCAGTGGATAACAGAAAGAAAGAGAAGATCCACAAGGGTCAGATTGATCCTGTTGTTGCAATTCCGTAGTTGGCTCCAGCTAGTACCATCTCTGAGTAATCTGCAAAACAAGTCAAGGGTTCTGCCCAATAACCCCACCTCCTTTCAGGAACCCCCATCTCCTATCCAAGTATTGATTCTTTTTCTCCAACCGGGCCTATCCCCAAATCAAAATGTATCTCTTCTTCTTTCCAAATGAACTATGCCTAGACAGTTCAGCTAAATTCTCCACAAATTGTCTGTACAGTTGGAATAAATCTCAATCCTTCTGGGATTAAGCTGCTTCTAGTTCCCCCAGTTCACCATCTGTTTAGACCCTCACATCTTGTGCACGCCATTCTCTCAACCTATCCCACTTCTACCTGCTCTGGAAATTCCTCTTCATCCTTCAAGACACCCTTCTACTTTTACCTTCCTTCTCAAATATTCCAGGACGGCCCAGGCAAAGTTAGTCACTTCTTCCACTGTGTTTCCACAGCCCATTGTTTCCTATTTTAAAATCATAGTATTCATCACCATATCAATTACCATATGTATTTCCCAAATGGACCAAAGTTCATGGGCTGTTTGATTCTTCTCTGTAGCTTTTAATGTTTCTAGTCCAGGCCCAGAGTACAGCAGATTCCCAGCAAGTGCTATGTGGACAAATGCTATTGACTATTCTCTTCGCTTTTAAAATCAACGGAATTGGCTTTGGATCCAGCAAAATATTAACAGAGCAGCATATTCTTTTCTTGTAATTGCAAGAATGGCTACAAGTGAAACTAAAACTACCTAACCCCTGGAACAGAGAGGGATGTCTTTGGTTCCATCTCTTTGCGAAGACAATGTGGACCAGCAGTGACATAAAGAGAACGGGACACAGACTTTGAAGTCAGATCCTGGGTGTAAGTGTCATGTCCAGCTCCACCACTTGACAGCTGGGAGCTTTGCACACATTACCTTCCTCGCTAATCCTTACTTTCCTCTTTTATAAAAATGTAGAGATGTTGTGAGCATTACCTGAAATGATGCATAAAAGGAGCTGAGTGAATGTGTGGCACGTGACGACTCCTGAATGAACGCAGTGATCACTGCTAAGCTCCTTCCTCCTCCAGGAGCTTGATCCGGGGCTGGTGTGCGGAGGGGTACAGGTTTAAAAGGTTCACAACTAATGAGGGTGTGACACAGGGTTGCACATGGACACTAATTAGGGAAAAGCTATGCCCAAGCATGTTATTTTGGGAATCAAACTCAAAGTTAAATTCATTTCACTTAGCAGCCACACACTGATGATGTCTAAGCTACATGTTATGTATGTGTTTTGTTTTCTTTTTTCTTTAATAGCCAAAAGAGAAATCTTTACCTTTTCTCTGTAAATATTTTGATAGTTTTTGACTAAGTAGTTTAAGAAAAGACATAGCACAATAATATAATTATTTTGTCTGATTCTCACAACAGCCTATATTTTTAAACAAGGGAATTAGTATAAGATTACTATGATAAAGAAATATTTTGAGAAAAATTTCACCATTCAAAAACAGACTTTATCTTAGTTGTTACAGAATCAATACATTTTCTTAACCACAAGCATTTTATCATGTCATATGATACTGCTTGGTGAATTTATATGTCTCCTTGAGAATCACTGACTGATGCTATTGTCTTCAGACACAGGCTAACCTTAAAGAATAATGGTGCTCACAGCACAGAGTTGTGTAATGTTGTGTGTATGCAGTGTATACTGTTTCACATCCTCCATTTTACACACTGGCATCTCTTCAGTAAATCCTTTTATGGCCCACCGTGCAGCCAGAGAGTGAGGCTAGCTGGAGTCCTGGAGTGGAGCCCTGGGCCATGGCTCTGACTCCCTGAGGAGCCAGTTAGCAGTGTGCTGCTCCGTGCCCTGACTGTACCCTCAGTTTGGCCCTGTGTCCAAAGACAGTGGCTGGGAGAGGAGGCCTGTCCTGGAGCGCGCAGGGTCTCCCCACAGGAAACGCTGCTCAAAGCATATGCCCTGCTGAGGATTTGGGAGGGTCATTTTCAAATCACAGGCCAACACACTATCTTAATATTCATTTACTGCTCCGATCATTGTCAAATAACCTATTTTCAGAATTTACCACCACCCCTGGCAGAAAAAAACACGCTAACATGCCCAAAGTTTATGAGTTATACAACTATAAAGATAAACATTCTACTTAGAGATAGCTCCTAAAGTCCATTTAGGGGTCCCTACCCTTCTCCCTCCTCGCAGAGGCATTGGAAGATGGCTTTGAGTAGCAGACTGTAGGAAAGAGCTCCTGCCTTACACACGAAGAGAACACTGCCAATAATTGTCTTTGCCTTGGGAATTAGCATTGCATCCACTTAAGTCACCTCAGGATAAAATACTAAGTTTTATGCACTGACTAGAATTTTCCCTCAAAGTATGTTGTTGTTATTTTTATTTATTTAGCCTCATGCTTTCTTAACGGCCAGTTTCCCGGGAAACCATTAATTCACGTAGTCAGTTCGTCGATCAACACATTTCTTAAGCACCTGTTCTGAGCCAGACCCTCTTTTAGGTGTGAGTTGCCTAGAGCAGCGCTTCTCAGTCTTCAACAGGGATCTTGTCCAAACAGATTCTTAGTCAGGAAAACAGCGGTGGGGCCCAGGATCCTGCATTTCCAAGAGGTGATAGTAACAGTGCCGACCAGGGACCACCTATCATTACTGATGGCTCAAAAGAGACCCAGTTTCAATGCAGTGTCTGAAAATGAACAGTGCAAACTCTAAACAGGGGCAGATTTTTCAACTAAAGCTTGGATTTTCTATGGATTTTTAACTGATTTGAGGTAACTGTTGACAAGAAGGCTGGGCTAAATTTGTGAAAAGGTCTGAAAAGCGTTTTAGTTTTTAGGCTGCACAGAATCAACATCTAATAACCAATAAAGCAATACCCAGAAAAGGTCTTCTTGTCCTGGAAACAGGAAGAGATAAGATTGACTTTTTAGGGGCCGGCCCAGTGGCACAGCGGTTAAGTTCACACGTTCCGCTTCTCGGTGGCCTGGGGTTTGCCGGTTCACATCCCAGATGCGGACATGGCACTGCTTGGCAAATGCCATACTGTGGTAGGCGTCCCACGTATAAAGTAGAGGAAGATGGGCATAGATGTTAGCTCAGGGCCAGTCTTCCTCAGCAAAAAGAGGAGGATTGGCAGCAGTTAGCTCAGGGCTAATCTTCCTCAAAAAAAAAAAAAAAAAAAGATTGATTTTCTATCCCTGTATTCAGTTGCATTTGTTCAACTTTAGTTGCAAAATGACTAAAAATTTGAATGATGCTTAAAACACAGAAATTGGGTTTTCTTCCTGAAAGTTGCATACAGTTGTTAAAGGTTTCTTGTTTTTCCTATTGGCATATTGAAAACCTGTTGTATCTCCCAAACTGCCCTTTGAAAGCACAGACCCACTTACCAGAAGTTTCACGAGTAGAGTTTTCCATCTGGAAGGTGAAGTTTGGCAAACAAAACCCCAGAGGCGATAGCATGGGATGATTCAATACATTCCTAATTCATCATTTAAATTTCCATGCCTGGAGAAAATTTTGTTGGAAACTTTACAACCCTAAAATGAGTGCTGAGTAAGGCACAGTTATTTCCAGTTTTTTCAACGGTGCTGCAAAACCACTCCTGGTAAGCAAGAGCCAGCCGTGTGTCACAACGACCGATTTCATTCTGTTGACACATAACACCTTTTATTTCTTACACCAAACACTGTGTTCTACCTCACTAAAATCCATATTTGTTACAACTTTATATGGGAATGTGAAAACTCAAGGGGACACTAGCTCATCTGTCCCTGAGATTAAAAACAGAAGGACATCTCTAAGTTTAGATTTTTCTCTAAAGTCGTACAATATTATCAACTTTAGTATACACTACAGAATTTTTCTCAATTTTTACCTGATTCTCCACACTTGTAACATACACCAGCACACTGAACACTCTCAGATTTCCGGTTTGTCTTCCATATCCTTGCTTGAAACGCGAGCTAAAATTTCATAGCAACCCCAAATTTGGAACCGTATTTTTAACTCTCAAGCCTACAGGTGATTACTAAATAAGAAATTCTTCCTCTCTTCCTTAACTTCTGCTTGGGTTCATCTAGCTGTAGTTTTAACGTGTGCACTCTACAAACATTTTCTTCCTTATCAAGGAGCACTTTTCGTCAGCTGTCCCTGTCTCCGAAGTGACAGAATAAAGCTGCTCCTCCCCGAAGATCAGGCTTTCATGGAGCCAATAAAATGTAAAGCGCAGCCGTGCTTGCCCTTCCCCAGCAAATGTTTATCAAAATGGGCTACTGTCTGAGAGTAACTGAAAACTGCTGCACACGCTGCACACGCTGGGCCCGCCTCTTCCTGCATCCGTGCTGGGAGGGAAAGGGGCTGAAGTTCTGCGCCAGCCGCTCCAGTCTCGCTGTGAGAATTCCCTGGTGCCGCAGGTTCCTTCAAAGCCAGGAGGATCACTTTACACAGATTTTCATTGTACTCCGGGGAAGTTTATGGAAATGTTACAGAATAAGCTACAAATGGAAACCTGGCCTTCTGCCAAGCTGCGTCTCTCTCTCTCTCTTGTTCTAACAACATTTCTTTCCCCCTCAGCGCTTCATGTGTTCTGTAGCAGGGAACATTTATCTCAGACTAATTTTAGAAAAAAAATGTACCAATTACATCTCAAACAACATTAATAACTGATACCTAATAGCATAGTGGTGTGCTGGACATCTTGCTAAATGTGTTACACTTATTAAACGTAAATGCTTTTCCAAATGCTTTACAGAGACTAACTCATTGAATCCTCACAATAACCCGTGGGGTGACTACTTTTGGTGTCTCCATTTTACAGACAAGGACAGTGAAGCACAAAGAGGTGAAAAGATCTGCCAGGGTCACTCAGCATCCGGGGCCGACACGGCAGGGGCTTGCGGGCCACCCTCAGCAGAGGCTGGGCTGCCCCGGGCCCTGCCATAGACCATCCGTGAGTCT
Organism: Equus asinus; assembly: GCF_041296235.1. Lineage (NCBI taxonomy): Eukaryota > Metazoa > Chordata > Mammalia > Perissodactyla > Equidae > Equus > Equus asinus. The sequence goes on from NC_091818.1 coordinate 14,629,908, forward strand.
CCCTCTGTCCACAGCAAACCTGAATGAATCAGAAAGAACTACTGAAAAAAAGGGGGTGGATCGATTTTACATTTGACTTATTTTATATTACCAGGGTAATTACAAATTTTTAAGCAATTATGGTGCAATTTTTCTTTCAAAGATGGGTAAATGTGTTCTTATATTTTTGATTTATGCAATATGACCAAAACAGCATATACTACAAAATGCTTTTAGAAATAAGAAAGTGTGACATTGACTTGGATATCGTTAGCTTTGTAATCACAATAATTTTCTTTAAAGAGTAGGGTTCCGTGAGATAAAATAAATTTTTAAGGAAGAAAAGGAAAAGAAAAGAGAGAAAAAAGGAATGGGAAAGTAAAAGTAGTTTTCAAAACTCTGGCTCACGTGAATGTGTGACATTGGAGATGCTTGCGTGATGCTCATTATGGTGAACTTGCTCATCAACTTGAGACTGGAAACAAGAATTCTCCTGAGGTTGCTGGGCCTTCAGGTTTGATAGGAAACATAAAAACAGGAACATATCCCCAGTACGCTTTTCCCTTGTGAGTGTAGTTTCGTTGCACAGAAGATTCACGGCCCAAAATGCCTGTGTTGTACTCCCAGTCCTCAGACTGACTTTTTCAGTGACCTTGGCAATCGGCCAGGCCACTGTGATTTCATTTCCTCCTCTGCAAAATTAGCAGAACGCTTACCTACATCCCAGATGTTGAAAGACTTAATTAACGTCAACGTTTGTGTAAAAATGAAATGCTGTTTACCCAATAAATGCCAAGTAATCCAGATTTTTCACTCCCACTCTTGGCAGGCGCCACACAGGAGAGAAGAAAAAAATATTAACTTACTAAAGGAATTGGTGACATCAAGGCTTCGTGAACCTTTATTTACAGTTTATTTAAATTGGCCAATCTACTCTAGCAATAGCAATCATCAAAAATCATTTATTAACCCCTCACGTAGGAATGATTTTCTGCATAGAGTTCATCAAATTTTACATAAATTGTACTAGTTAAAAATTTCCAGATGAATTTGTTACACCTCAATAAAGCTAAAAAAGCATTTACAGCTGTGTACTCCTACTGGTCTCCTTACACAGCCGTGCTAATGAGCATCAGGTCCCGGGTGCTACCCACAGTGAGTGTGCTGTCCCATTGTCTTCCAAGGCCACAGACTGTATGTCTACACCACCAGCCAGTCATCCTGGAAATATATGCAGTGAATCACAGGGAGACGAAAGTGAATAGATTAGTATGACTCCATCCACATCTCTGAGAAAACAGCTTAATGCTCTTGTCTTACTTTTTGCCTCACCATCTTGTGTCCACCCACAAAGGAAACTACTCATTTGTTCATTCATATATTTGAAGAAGCATTTCTTGATTGTCTACTGTGTGCAAGACACTGTGCTAAGTAAGCATTAGGAACATATTGGTGAGCAAGACAAAAATAGTCCTTGGTATTATTAAACATACTCTAAAATAGAATACAGGCATTAAGCAAGTGTTATGCTAAATGCTAAATCATCATGATGGGGAAAGTTCAGGGAGACCTACCATTTTATAGAAACCAAGGAATATCTCTCTAAGGAGATGACATTTCAGCTGAAATTTGATAGTGGAGAAGAGTATGGTCCAGACAGAGAGAATAGCATGCACTATAAGGCAAGAAAATGAGAGAGTAGTGAGGAGGTCATAAAAATCACATCCCAAGGGTTAATGGAGGGTTGGATGGGGGTAGTGGCAGAGGGAGTATAGAGAAATAGGGTGATTTGCCAAAAGTTTGGAAAATAGAACTAGCTAAACATAGAACTTTGTGGGGTATGTTGAAGGGGAAGTGAAGGGAAGAGACTGATAAAGGAAAGTAGAATTCAAGGATTCATCTCTGGTCTGGAGCCTCACTAGCTGTTGAGGAAACCTTCACTAAGCGAGGGAACACTGACAGCAAACGGCTCCAGAGGAAAACTGAGTTTAGTTTCAGAATAATTAAGTTTGCAATGCCTGAAAAGCATCCTCGTGAAGATATCTGAGAGACAATTTAACATATGATTCACAAGAGCGTTCTGGCTGAAGATAAAAACTTAGGAGTCTTCAATATATTAATTAGATTGGAAATAAAGCCATGGGAGAAGATGATATCACACAGGGAAAGCACATACAGTGAGAAGAACATTAGGTCCAGGAGAGACACTGAGAAAATCAATATTTAATGAAAGAGGAAGAGGGGCCCACAAAGGAGAGTTAAGAGGAGAAGTAAAAGCCAAGAGAGTCACTATTAGAAGTCCCAAAGAAACAGGTTCTCTCAACACTGCCGGTGGGAAAGGACACTGGAGTAATTTCTATGGTGAGCAGTTTGCCAATATGCGTCGATATTAAAAATGCACCTTCAACCTGACTTCACTTTTAAGAAGTTTACTCTCTATATAGGCACACATACACGAAATGACATACGGACAGTGATATTCTTTACATTAACGTTAGTAATAATATGAGATGGAAAACAATCTAAATGGCATACAATAGGGAACTGCTTAGATGAATTACATCACAACCGTAGAACGGAGTACATTGCAGCCGTCAAAAAGTGCTTTTTACATATTGCCTCAATGATAGCGTTAAGTGAAAAAAGCAAACACTTCATGTATAGTAGGTTACCGTACTTATATGTTATATTGCGTATGTTAAATAAACATATATGTTAATATATATATATGAATGGAAATGAGAAAATGGAGACAAAAAGTATGAACATCCCTCTCTAGAAAGTGGTCATGAAAGCAAAGGGAGAGAAAGGGGTTATTGCTGCTGCATAATGTGGAATCAAGGGCTGGCTTGGTTGAGATTAGAGATGAGGCTATTTAAGCGTTGACACTAAGGAGGCAGTCAGGAGGAAAAGTTGCAGATAAGGGAGAACATGAGGATGATGGTGGAACCAGGCCCCCAGGAGATGAAGGAGATGAGATCCAGAGCACAGGGGAGAGGAGAAAGGACATCTTTTCCCAATGTAATAGATGGAAGGAGGAAAAGCATGGTGTGCACACAGGGAAGGTACAGATTACTCACGAGAGGTTAAAGAAACTCCTTTAATTAATTTTATTTTCTCTCTGGAGAATGCTTAGAATCCTTGGGGAGGTGTAAGTCAGAAGTCTGAGAAATAGAACAAGGTTTAGAATTGTGAATATGACAAATAGGAAGCCTAAGTGATCTGGCAACTTTAGAGGAATTGTTGGATGGCATTGATGATACAGTTGATAATTTCCTGCAATATTCATTCTCACTTTATTTACACTTTATCAAAATCCTACCCATGCCAATTTAAGAAGGGTGACCAGGCACACCAGTTTACCTGCCTTCCTCCCAATGTCCTACTGAAATGACAGTAATGTTTACAAAAGAAAATTTTTTTCTACAGCGTTGAGAATGAGAATGGAAGTGATGAGGAAACTTGAGATTTTGATGAATTTCAGACTGAAGAACTGATAGATAAAGCAGAGTTTAAAAAGCCCAGGGGCAGAAGGAACAGGCGAGAGTCTGCAGCAGAGCGGCAGCAAGCATGGGAAGGCACTTCTGGTGAAAGGCGAGTCCAGACAGCAGCAGGACATTAAACAAGGACACTTATTACAGGAGTCTTCGTCACCCACTGGGACACAGAGGAAGAAGTGCGATTATATAAGCCGGTAGAGAGAAAGAACAAGTTATCAACAAGGAAACGAACTGTTGTCAGATTTCTCATCAGCAACACTACAGGTTAAAAGAAAATGGAGAAATGCCTTCAAAGTCCCGATGGCAAATATTTTGAACCTAAAATTCTGTGTCCCATGAAACTATCAAGTATGAAAGAAAAATAAGAGTATTTTTGCAAGTGCAAGGACTTAGAAGTTTTATTTTTCCAGACTGTTGCTGAAAGAAAAAAAATCTAAATTATAATACCCTCCAGCAAAATGAAGAAAAAGAAAACACTGTAACCAAGAAACAGTAGATTTAATTCAAGATTGCAAGAAAAGTAATTTCAAGTTGGCAGTGGTCAGTTAACCTAAATCCAAGTAAAATGTCTCCAAGAAGAATTACTTAAATACTATAATTAAAAACTCGAATGACTTTAGTGGTAGGGTGAAGGCATAGACCATTTATCAGTGAGGAAAAAGTAAGGCAATTGGAAACACCAGGGAAAACAAAAACCTGTTTAAGAAATCATGACGCAAATATATAATGGTATTAGGAAACATCATCTAAATTTGATAGATGAAAAAAAAGTTTAAAAGTAATATTTAAAATTACAAAAGTTATTACTAACAGATTACTAAAATATAGTATTAAGGAAAATTGGGAGGAAGAGTGAGCAAGAAGAGATGGAAAGAAATTTACTTACAGTAAGTTAAAATTCTTAAGCTTTCATAGCAGAAAATATTTCTCCTTTCCTTTGTTATATATATGCAATAAAAAAGCCTAAAAGTTCACTGCTACACAAATTCAGAAGTAGCGCTTTCTTTACGTCATAGCAGCATAGTAAAAACAGCATGTGTTTTGGAATAAAACAGACTAGGGTCCTGGATCTGTTACTTATAAGCTGTGCATCCACGGGCAATTTACTTAAGCTCTCTGAATCTTAGTTGGAGAAGTAAATTACCGAGTGTATATTAAGAGCCCAGTTATTGTCTTCCACACTGTGGGCTCACAATGAATATCTATTAGTATTGCTATTATTATTTATAGAATCTTCTTGAAACAAGAACTCAGCATGTGATATGGTTGATGACTACTTATTACGAGGGATGTGGCTTTATTAAGAAAGTCGCAAAATGGGAAGCTCTGCTGTTTTGTGTTAACATTTAATTTGTATTAACATTAATTGCCTGAGTAAAAGGAATAGAGAATTGTTTACACTCGCTGAGGATGAAGGGGGAATAGTGTGTCCCTGATCCCTGGGGAGTCCGAGAGCGGTAATTATCATCACAACCTTAGATGAAACATTTCAACATTTTAAAGGACACTTTACTGGAAGCTAAATAATATGCCAAATTTCTTTGCTTTTGTTTGAAATAATATTAGCTCATTTATGGGAGCATTGGTTTTCTCTTGCTTATCCCCTCTATTTGGCAGTTAGTTTTATTTGCCTTGATTAATTAAAATTGGCAATTATATCTATTATTTAACAAATGAAGTTCCTTTGGTAGAAACGGTTTTTTGATAACATGGAGCCCACATGAAAAAGAGACTTGAAGTGGCCTCTTAGGCTGATATCTGCCCTGCACCTGTGTTTGCACGAAGGGGTCTCCCTGAACAAGCCTGGCCTCCCGCTCCACCCTAGCTCTCCCTGGGAAAGACAGCAGGCGACCTGACGGGAGCCCGGGAGGGGGGACAGGATACACACGCTCCGCTCCTCTGCACGGGGCGGTACAGAGCTCCCAGGCGCCTGTGCTCCTCGTGCACGGCTGGAGAAGGCGCTTGGGCCGCTGGCGCAGCCTGTCCTGTCGTCGACGCGCAAGCGCAGTTTGGGTGCGCAGAGGGCTGGGAAGCCCGTTGTGGAATACGTAGAGCCTTATATTCTAAGCTCAGGCTTTAACAGTCGAAAATTTAAACTCCATCCGCCTAATTTTGCTGCCTCTCCTCTCTCCCTCTCAAAATTTTTAACTAAGGAGGGGGAAAGAGGTCCTAATTGCCCAGCCTCCTAAAATCTCAAGATAGTGCTAGGTGGGAACAACTAAGTTCAAGTCTCACATATCATTGAAACAACTTGTTAAGCAACTACATACCAAGGAAAGGAGGTAAACAGAAATGCGAAGACTAATGTTGAAAATATAAGTAGTTGACTACGCAGTGAGACCGCACTTATAACACATAACGAGCAGTTGGTATGTGTAATCAAATTCTATTGTGAGATAAATTGACATGTTTTAATTTTTGGCAACCTGTCTTAGTCTCCAAAAAGTGATAAACTCAGCAATAAGCACCCAAATGTCCATCTTCACCTTTTTACCCTGAATTGTAGAACTCCAGAACTTAAGGAGATCTACCATTTGTTTCTCATTATTGTGAGTTTAACAACAGATTTGTAGCTGCTGTTTTATAATTCTTGCAAAACCTTTCCATTTTGACCTATGGAACAAGAATTTAGATAAAAAAAATTAAAAACAAGCATTGAAAAATGCATAGTCAGGTTCAGGCTATAATAATATTTGAGGATCAAAATATATATTAAATTTTTATGTTAATGTGATCTTAATACTGAGCAAAACTTAATTTTTCTTTTTAATAAGCTTAAATAAATTAATAAAGTATAAATTCTCCTAGTTGTGTTCCTAAAGTCTGAGTATTCTAACAGCTTCTTAATTAAAAATGCTGTGGATAAATTATTACAAAGATAGGATGGTTCTGTTTGAGGTAATACAAATTGATTTTATTCCGTAAAAAATCATTTTTTTAAAAGTTTGGGATATTAGCCAAACAAGGCAGGAAATGGAAAGCATATTTAAAAAACTATAGGAGCTCAAAAAAAGAAAAAAATCTTTAAGGCAAGTCTTGACTAGTTGTCTAAATGAGCCAACAGCTATAGGCTCTCTTATTTCTATTCTCTACTCAAGGCATCATCAATTATAATTTTAAAGTTTTTTAAAGAATACAATATGTGGTTAGGATCTAGGTATCTTAATCATTTTTTAATATGAAAGAATTAATTCAACCACAAAAACGGTGTCTTAGATATATGACATGACATTGAGTCGCCTCCACATAATTCTTTAATTTTAGTAAAGTCTATGCTTATTAGTTAATTAAGGGTCAATACCTGTATCCAACTAGGAACTCAGTTTCTCGTAATAGTTATAAAATTATTAAGAATTTTCTATCATTTTTAACTGGTACTTACCAATGCAAACCGGATTTCCCTTTTTTAAAAACGTAAATTTTGGTTGAATATTTCATTATATTGGAGGGAAATATTTCAGGATTGAAGTTTGAGGACAACCTAAATGTCTTCAATATAAAAAGACAGGCTTGGGGCCGGCCCTATGGCGTAGCAGTTAAGTCCAACCTGCTACCATTCGGCGACCTGGGTGTGTGGGTTAGGAACCCAGGCGGACCTACACCACTTGTCAAGCCACGCTGTGGCAACAACTCACGTACAAAATAGAGGAAGATTGGCACAGATGTTACTCGGGGCTAATCTTCCTCAAGCAAAAAAAATAAAAAGAAAGAAAGAAAAAAGATAGCCTCACTAATTCAAAGACTTGAAAGATATCAATCAAGGTGATTTTACCAACTACAGAAAATTCAGATAAGTCACAGGGGTTACACTTCTTTGACATCTTTATTTTGGTTACTTTATTCTTGTCCTCGGGTTTGCATTTTTCTTGATCTTTGGTGCCTGGGAATACTTGACCAGTGTGGCAACTAGATCAGCCTTTAAATCGATTCTGGCTTCAGTGCTCCTCCCAACATCCACTGGCATCTACTTAGTCCTGAGCTCCAGGACTTACAATTCAGTGTCAGGGTCACTCAATTAGACCTTCTTAGTTTATGTAAAAATCTACTCATGAAAGCCATTCATTTGTCCCAGAAGGCGTATTTGAGTCAAAAGAAAAAAAACACTTAAAAAAATCAAAATGTATGAGCAACTCTATGTCACATTAACCCAAACCAATTAAATTTTCTACTATTTTCATATTTGGATATAGTAGAATCTTCTAGATATTTAAAGATTCTGAGGTTGAAAGTATCTTAGTTTGCCTCAAGATAACATCAGAACAACCGATTTAGAAGTCAACAATTCCAGCAAACTGTTACTTACACAAACTATGAGCCTTATTTAAACTATAATTAGTCAAATTATTTTGTGTTCAAAAAGACATCAGCATTTAGGAATTTTTTCAGATTAGAAATATTAAAAATTCCTTTAAGATAGTAAATCAATTATAACATTTTAAAATTCCTTAGTTGTCAATTATTCAACATCAGTAGTGGGCATGATTTAAGGGGATTTTAATGATAAAACCCAGACATTTGTATTTTTTCATAAAAGTTGGTTTCAAATACTTTAGTAGCATAAAAGGCAACCAAGCATTTAGAATAGCACAAGCCATTGGAATATGAGAAATAAAACACAGTTCAATTAAGATAGATGGAGGAGATTTCAGATTCAATTCTGTCCATTTTTCTAATGTTTACATCTATAAAAAACTTCAAAAATGGATATTGGATTTTTTTTAATGAGGAAGATTGCCCCTGAGCTAACATCTGTGCCAATCTTCCTCTATTTTATGTGAGATGCCACCACAGCATGGCTTGAGGAGTGGTGCTAGGTCTGTGCCCAGGATCAGAACCTGTGAACCCCAGGCAGCTGAAGCGGAGTACAGGAACTTAACCACTCAGCCATGGGGCAGGCCCCTGGATATTGGATTGTAAACTGTATGTTTTTAAAAGGAGCTTTTCGATCTGCCCAGATAGATGCTGGCTCACAAGCCCTTGCCAGGTGTTCATTAGTGATGGCGTGTAAACTTCTCCCCTCCCACCCCCACAGGACAAGACCCCGTTCATAAGCACAGGAGAGCCACGGAAATGCAAATGGGACAGACCTAGTTTTTGCTGCACAGCAGAAATCACATAAATTTTATTTGAATTTTAGGAAGAAATCCTGTCAGTTTAGAAACCCTCAAGAAGGTAAATCAATTGATCTTTGAAGTCAGCCCAATTACTCACTTAAAACTTTTAAGGTGGGAAATATGCCAGCAGTGTTGTAAAGAGTCCTATCGCAAAAACACAAGCTGGGTGTTTGAACTTGTTTCACAGAGTAAGGAAGAGTGAAAGTAAACGCAAATGTGAAGGAAAGAAATAGAATTCAATAAAACAACTAATAAATCACTGGTTGGATGCAATTTTTCACTCCCCTAATGCTTGTGTTAGCATCCCATAGACACAGACCTCACGTGTATGTGGCAGGTATATAACTTAGCAAGAGCTACAAACTTTTTTTTAGTGTAAAGGAAAAGGAAGTCATCTAGTTTCACAATGGGCAAGTTTTCTGAACGGTGGACTTACAGTGAATTACTAGTTTCTGCAAATACAACAAAGTACTACTCAAGACATAAGCTCTGATGCATTTCATAATGCTTCAACTTCAAATAGGAAAGAATAATTACAAATGGACCTTGTTTTATAAGAAATTTGCTGAAAAGAATACATTTTTCACACAAAATGTTGAAGTTAGGCTAAACAATCAGCAATTACATATACATATATAATGACATCTTATCAGAAGATCTTGTTAAAGGTCTTCTTATGACCTGATCCTCTTCCTCAAAGGAACATACAATCACTCTCAGTGGCTCCTGCCCTTTTCTACTTCCTCATAACTTTCACACACAGGACTTGTCGCATCATCATCTTCTTGGTCATCCTCTCAATGAGGAAGAGAGAAACCTAAGAAGAAAACGAGGAAAGCAGACACCCACTTTTTTGTGGCTATTACCGCCCACCCTTACTCCTCTGAGTGGCCTGACAGACTTGTACCTTTACTGTCTTTCCCTTGCCAACCTCCACATGCAGGACAATTTAAATACATCCTCAAATGGTTTTATCAGGAGAAATTTGCAGTGTAAAGGCTGGTTTGTAAACACTTAACTAATACATTGTTGTTCTGATTACCAAACTCCATTACTTTCATATAAAAGGTCCTCTCTTTCTTTACTCCTAAATATTTTACCACCATATTAGTTTTTAATGTAACAAAACTATCAAATCATAACGTTTCCAACATCAAGGGAAGAAAATGCAAAATACATGACGGGAAAAGAAAAGAGTTGAATATCATTGATTACAGTTTAGATTAAACGCCTGCACAGCAGTGTTACTTCCTGCCTTGCTGACTTTATTATTATTTGTAGACTACCTCATTCCACCACAGGAATTGAGACAACATGCAAAGCGATGTATCTAGAGCAGATGAGGGGAAGAGGAATGGAAGGGGAAGGGGAGAAAGAAGAAGAGAGCATGGACGTCAAAGGGTCCTGATCATACCTGTGATTTAAAATTTTTTACTCCAATTACAAAATGATGTTATTTGTATTTTAGACATGAGCAAGGTTGTAGGGTTAAATTTAAGGGCAAGTAAGATCTTCCCGAAGTTAACATTGCTTTAGAGTCACCCTGATGACAAATATACTTTCCACATCACAGTGGCTGGGGGATGGCGAGAAAAAAGGTTCTCATCTTTTTCTACAACCTTGGTTCCCCTAAACCAGAGAGATGGAGAGAGATTCAAAATGCTGTTTTCCAAGACCTCCTGCACAGAGGTACTACTACAGAAAAATGTGTGAGTTAAAACTCACCAGCCTTTTCTACGTATCAGTACAAGAACCTGGAGCCTACTCTGCCCCGATTCTGGCAGTTCCCATCCAGACATTTCCCAAGTCCTCCCCTGCCTCCCTTCTCCTTCTCTTTGCATCCCAGCTTCTCCTGGAGCTGGCCCCACGGGCTCTGTATCTCTTGAATTAAACCCTGTCCCAGCCCACACTCTGCACTGAAGTCCAGTTGTGTCTACCTCAGCTGTAAGGCGATTATAATTTCCTCTTGCTCCAGTTCTCCTCTTCGACCCCAAGGACAGTGGCTCACAGCTCTGTGGTCTCAGGACATCTTTACAATCCTAAATATGACTGAGGACTGCAAAGAGCTTCTTCAGATGTGGGTTGGAGTGATTGGTATTTATCATATGGGAAATTAAAATTGAAAATGTTTTTATTTATGCATTAATTTATATAGAAATATCAGGAATAAACTCCCAATAATAAATGTATTAGCATAAATAACATTCTAAAAATAGCCACATTTTCTATAAAAAAAATAAGTGAAACTTGCCATTGTTTTACATTTTAGCAACTCTGTTGAATGTCTGGCTTAATAAGAAACAGCTGAATTCTCATAACCGCTTCTGCGTTCAAGCTGCTGTGACATGTAGTTTGGCTGAAGTGTATTAAAACCTGGTCTTACACAGATATGTACCTAGAAAATGAGAAGAGATATTTTAACGGTTTTCAGATAATTGTGGTAATACAGCAAATCTTAAAAAGTAATAGTTTGTTAAAGGTTAGATGCAACATGCCATGTGAAAGCACGTGAATGAATTTTGCATATCTGCTGCATCAAAATCCATTGGTTTTGCACTTTGAAGGAGTAAGTTTACTCATGCATGGTTTGTAGTGTTGGCCATATGGGATATATCAGTTCACTGAGTTATGCATCTCTTCTGAATATTAACATATTTCACTGAATAATATTAAAAGATCACATTCATTAATATCGTCATGAATCTTGTTAGAAAAGTCTTGAAGTATTGGAAAGCTGTCAAGATCATGGGAGCAGATACAAGTTTTTCAAAATTCTAATTTTCGCTTGAAAAGCTCAAATTTTATCACAGGCAACAAACATTATCAGTTGTTTTCCTTGAAGTGACAGCCTCATTTTGCTCATTTTTGAGAAAATGGCTGCCAAATATCCACGTCTGAATAAACATATTTTATCTCTCAGGTGTTCTTGTGAGTAAAAAGGTGTTCTGTGTACAAAGGGGCCACAATTCTACAACTCCAGTAATGACACAGTGCTCTCCTAGAGACACTGCTGTCCTTTGATATTAGAAGTGCTTCTATGTAAAGCCCGTTTCATCACACAGAACATTGAAAACACACGGACTCCAGAGTTAAGACTTAACAAAATTAATAGTTTTACTGCTACTCCCAGGAAATTCTTAGGAGAAACCAGATGTTTTTTTCCTACTGAGAGTGCATGGTGGTGAAGAATAGACTGCTAGTACAGTTAGGGCCACTGTGCTGATTCAGGCACTGTTGCTCCTGTATCGTCACAGCAAAGGTGCACAATGGAAAACAAATAGCATCTTAGCATTGCCATGCAAATAGTTTTACCTTTTGAATCCCTTGAAATGTTCCCAGAGACTCCCAGGGGTCCACAGACCAGGCTTTGGGAACCTCTGGTCTAGGGTTTTCATGCTTTAACCTTTCTCAGCATATTCAGGGCTAAGAAACTTGGAGAAGAGGGGCTTTTCCAGGAAGGACCAACAGTTAAGGAAGGTCCCAGAAGAAATCTGGAAAGTTGGAAGATTTTAATCATGTGAGGATTTTATCAGGGCCAGTCCTGAAACAGAATGAGAGAGTGGAAATTTTGAGCTGACTGAAAATTGGTTCCAATACCTTTGACTTTCAGCCTACAAGAGGAGCTGTGGTGAAAGCAGCAGGCTGAAGGGAGGTGGGGAGAAAGCCAGTGATGTAAACACAGGCATCTCTTCTTCTGCACAGACTCAGGAAATTTTAGCATGGATGCTAATGTGGTCCTCATTCCCCTGTCTTGTACAACTGTGAGCTTCCAAAATCCATCCTCTAAGCTGGGGGGCAACAAATGTTTTCTGTAAGGGGCCAGATAGTAAATATTTTATATTTTGTGGGTCACACAGTTTCTGTTGCAACTACACAGCTCTGCTGTTGTGTAGCAAGTAAGTTTCAAAATCTTTATGTATGGACACAAATTTGGATTTCATAAAGTTTTGTATGTCACAAAATATTATTCTTTTAATTTTCTTCCAACCATTTAAAGATCGGACTTGGACTGTGGGCTGTAGTTAGCAGACTATGCTCCCACCCCAAAGAGAGACGCTAATGAGAAAAAATGGGAGTCCGACGAAGGGTAACTTGGATAAATGAAGGCCCTTTAATACTCTTTGATTTCCATCTTTATTTCAGGCTGACCTTATACACTGGTCAGCCAAGTACATGTGGCATTGTTTTCTTAACACTGCTGATAAAAGTCACAAGCACTCTGACAAAAAAGAAGTCATGGAACATAAAATACACAATATAACATAGCATAACAATGTAATATATTGTGATAACAACAGTTCGAATTTTTATTAAATTCTGCCAGTTTTCATCTACAAAGCTATTCCACAAAATTATGTTTGTATGAAAAAAAAGAAAAGAAACTAAACAAACTCCCCTCTGCATTTGGCCCCAGGCAGAATAAAAAAATGTAAAAACAGAAATATGAGTGTCTCTAAGCAACTCGGTTCCGCAGGATCTAACCTGTTGAACAAGGCCGCTGTGAAACCTCAGGGTGAGTGGCTGGATCCGCTCTATCCCAGGAGTGCCCTCCCTGCCTGCCCGGCTTCTGCAGAGTTGAGAGACTCCTCAAGCCCCATTCAAATCTTATCTTTTTGGTAAAGCCTTCTCTGTAGGTCATCTCTCACATCTGAATTCCTAGGCATTCCTTTATGGTGCTGTTTATTTGACAATCATACTGATTAGTGGGGTCTTTTCCAGTGTTTTCTTAAACTGCTTTTCGACTCCTGAATGTTTAACTGTAAACCCATAAAAAATCACAATCCTCTTCTAGTTTCTTGTAATTTCTGCGTCCCTTAGCACAATGCCTCATTCACAGTAAGAGCAACCCAATAAGTACTTGGTTAAAATCAAATACAAGTAAAAGAATACATTTTTTGGCCTATTCTTCTGCATGATTTCTCCATTCAATGTCTTCTTCATTCTCCCAGAAAGAAATTTTCTCCGTATTTATCTTGCTTTAGAGTTTTTAATCTACTCAAGAAATTTTTTTAACCTAACATTGAATTTACAAGCTAACATTATTTTGTTAGTTTGTCCATTCAGCACTTTGATACTATTGCCTAATTATTCCCTTTTCATTTTTTTCAAATCCTAAGAATTTAAATGACTTTGAGGTGTCTTTTTGATGTGTTTTCAGTCATGCTGAGCTGGGTTCTTACCATTAACCAGGTTACCATTAGATCCCTGACCTTCAAAAAGGTTCTGGAGTTGCATCTATAAATTGGGTATAGAATGAGAGTAAGGATATAGAGTTAGTACATGAGGAATGGGGTCAGGAAGCGTAGGATTGCCACATTGATTCTGACAAGCAAATGGATGGTGTCCATCACAATTTTGAGGGCATATATCCTTTGACCCATCGTTGCACTTTTAGCATTTGGTTCTATGTATATACTTAGAAAAGTATTTCAAGATATATGAACAAGAATGTTTATTGCAGGATAATTTAGAGTAGGAAAAATATGGAACAACCTACATGTACATCAGTATGGAAATTATTGAATTAAATACATTATTTCCATAAAATAAAACACTATGTTGTATTAAAAAGAATGAGATAGGGCTGTGTATGCTGACATTGAAAATCTCTAAGATTTGTTATTTAATAGTTGAAAAATCAAGGCGCAGTGTGGGGCAAATAGTGTGATTTCATTTGAAAATATGAAATGGGCATTACTTATAAAGTTTTATACAAAAAATATTATTTTCCCTAAGAATACACACAAAATTGTTAACTATGATAACACTTAGTGAAAAATATTAGAAGGTCAGAGAAAGACAGTCCTCGTTTTCCTTTCTTGCCTCTGTCATGAGCTGTACGGGTATCGTGAGCCTTAGATTGGAACTTACAGCAGATGCTTCACAAATGCCCACTGCCTTCACCTCATCCACGTGGCTAGTCACTGCTCCAGAGTGTTTTTAGAAAATATTTATGCCAAATTAGAAAATGCTTGAACTGTGATGAATCACCATCCAATCTGTAGTACTAACCTATGTAATTTACAAATCTAGATTTTTCACTACCCACACACCATTTATTATTTCACTTTCTAGATTGCTTTGAGATGACAAAATAAAATAAATCTGTATTTGAAAGATGTTTCTTTTAAAGAACCTTCTAGTATAAACTGGACTATATATTTAGACACAGGAAATTTTTGAAATAGCCTTACTGAAGTTATATCTTTAGGTAAAAACACAAAGTTGTATGATGCTGACTCAGCCTGACTAATGGGAAAATAACATTTCATCTCACATTCTAACAGTCTGGCTAATCCAAAATAAGAACGTCTTCACCAAGTCCACATGAAAGAGAACAGAAGTAAAGAAAAGAAAAAGAAGAAAAGGATGAAAAAAACACAAAACAAAGCAAAAGAAGGAAAGAGAACTCGTCTCTTCTTGGGAGGCCAGCATGACATAGGCCAGAAGAGAAGTCAGAAGCGTGCTGGAGAAAGTATGATCCAGCCCATCTGCACTAACTCTTGCTGTACTGGAGTTATTACCTTTCTACTCTATATTTTCACTGATAAAAATGGATTTTTAATTATTTAGTCTGGTTTGGGTCACCTGTCAGAAATCATGATATAAATTACCTTATCTCAGTGTATTTCTATGGCAACCATTGAAAACCAAATATTACTTAGCCTTGAGTTATTCCAAAGTGCTAAGAAGAGACTCAGACACTGTAGACCATCCATGCTGCTCTGTGTCTGCTGCCAGTCACACCTCATGGCAACAAGGAAGGCATTGTGGTAGAGCATGGATTCCTCAGGAGCCTGTGTAACTCTTTCCTGGAAGGTAGATGGAACGGTCTAGTAAATACATGAGGCTTTATCAAACTAAACCTATGTTTAAGGCATGCTCAGGGTGAGAGGAAAATTTAAAAAGCAGTATGTTGAAATCCTTTCAGAAGAGGGCACAGCCTGATAATGTACAGAATGTTAATTGAAATGTTACAGAATTTTAATGCTACACAATACATTACAGAATTACGTTATAGTAATGTCACAGAAATTTACTTGCATACTTATCAGAACCTGAGGAAGAAGATCTGCAGAAGAAATCTCTGACATGACCCTTTCACTTAATGATGAATAAGCAGGGAATTTTTCTGACTTGCCTAAGTTGATACAACAAGTTAATATCATATCTAAGAAGAGAACATGCAGGAGTTGCATAAAAGGTTATCCACTAGAGAATACTTTTACCTTCAAGTACTCATAATAAAGGTAATCATGGAATACTTGGAATAATCAATTCTAGAACCAACCTAAATGTTGTTTTGGCCAATTTGATTCTCTTTCCCACCAACCATTCATTAGAGCCAAAATACTAATCTGAATTCACTCTCTTTCTTCCCTTCATGGATTGGTAAACTCTTATGGAGTAGAGAACAGTATCAAAACACAGGAAAGGGATGGTCTAGTGGACACACCTGGGAACCGTGAAAGTAGCAGCTGTTGGAGGGATGTGTGGAGAACTGCTGCAATTCAGTGCAGAAAGGCCTAATTGAGATGGGGCCATCATGAAGGCCTCTTGGGAGGGATGCTCCAATGCACTTTGAAGAACAAGTAGGAGATAGCTGTGTGAACAACAGAGAAGGACATCCAGGTAGAGGAAACAGCATGTGCAATGACCAAGAGACATGAAAGTTTTCATAAAAATTTATGTCAAAGCACAAGTTGCAAAAGAACAATCCTAGGTGATGAGATTAGAAAAGCAAGGATAGAATGTACAGAGTTTTGGTTGCCATGTTGAGTTTCAACTTGATCTGAAGGCTGACCTGAGACGTTTGCAATAGTCATTCTGAGCTATGTGAAAGATCTGGTAAAACAAGTAACAAGGGCATCTTTGCAAAGACCAACAAAGTGAAGTTAGAGCAATACATAATCGAAAGACAGGTGAGTGTAGGCAGAGAGGGATGGAGAGTTTTGAGAAAGGTGAAAGAGAAAACATGAGTAGCCATCAGATATTCTTGATGTAGGCACTGCATGGATAAAGTGGAATATGTATGGTGTTAATGGATAGAAAAGACACTTTGCATTTTCACTTTCAGTTCTAGGTCAAGTTATAGAACTGGAAGAATTGCTTAGCTGTCGTAATTTTCTCAGTCTAGCCACAGATACCCTACAATATTTACTCAAAGCTTGCAGTGCTTTTGTAATTTTGCATTTTAACACTTTCATGAGGTTTGTAAGGGAAAGTCAAGAAAAAGGAAAGTATTTGTTGTTATCCATTTGCCATTTTGGTGTGAAAGTCACTGTATTTCCTTTTCTTATTCTTTTACCTATCTGCCAAACCAGAGTTTAAGTTCCTATTTTATGGGCAAAAATACTATATAATTTCTATCTCTAGCATAACACCTTAAATAATGTACGATATTAAACCATTTAATATTATTTCGGAAAAGGAGATCAATGGAAGATTTTCTTACAACCCTCTATACTAGGAAAACAGCTACACGTCATTATCTAAAGAGTAATTTTGTACCTGTTAGATTTTCTCTTATCATGAGTTGTCAGAACCCTAGAGTAGTGAGGGGATTCGCCTTTATTAACTGTGTCAAGCTGTGGGGTAAGCATTTGTGAGTATTAACTATCACATTAATTGACTCTCATCTTCTTTCATTGAAATAAAAAAAATCTTCCTGTGTTTATATAAATTGTCTCAAATCCTTTATGGAAGCGAAAGGTATAAGTTACAAGATAGACTCTATGTACTGTAATATTCAATAAATATTCATGGTTAGTGATCATAGAATATATAGATAGCACCAAACCAGAATAAGAGAGAATATGACAAATCTTGGTCATGTTACTCTATTGTGGCCATCCACTACATTGTGTATTTGAGAAAGTATTTCCTCCCATTCTGCTTCACAGAAATAATGAGATACCAGTATTAGAGTTTCTTCTAAGGAAATTTCCTGGAGTGAAGGGAATAATTAAGTGCACTGAGTTTGCTGAGGTTATCCAGGCTTCACTAATGAGGAACTTGTCTGTTCTTCTCCTTAAAGTCTAAACCTCTTTCAGTTTAGTGGGGTTACAAGTCTTATCATAAGCCTTCCCTTTTGAGTTTATAGGAAATTAAAATTTACCCTGTGCTAAATCAGAGTGTAAATAACTAATCCCTATGCTGCTTCGAGGGCTAGTTGAGATACTAGAGATGAGGCAGAAAATGATATTGCACTTCCCAGAAAATGAAAGAAGATTAAAAATTAGTATATTTGGCCACTGATCTAAAGACTCCTGGCAGAAGAGCCTTTGCAGAATCACCCAAGTTCTAACTGTGACATGAAAAAATTAGCTGGAGTTTTCCTCCATCTCTTCTTCCTGCCCTACTTTCTTCGCTAGAATAGATTACATACCCTAGGGGATGGTATGGTGTGCCGCCATGATCCACTTCCAGAATTGAGACTTTCACTGCCCCCAGCTACTTGGAATGTTGGGGCTGATGGCTCTCACTGAGATCCTCTTGAGGAACTGATCTCAACTGAAGACTTCTCAAAGGCAATAGTAGATGCCAGGAGAAAGGGAATGACATGCTCAAGTGCTGAAAGTAAATAACTATCATTCTAGAATTCTACAATCTGCTGAATGATGCTTCAAGGATAGGGCAAACCAAAGAAGTTCAGACAAGTGCAGAGAATTTACATTTAGTGGATCCTTGCTGAAAGAAGAACTAAAAGAGATATCAAGAAAATGACATTGAACCCAGAAAAAGGAGATACAAGAACTGATGAATGGAAGACATGTTAGAAAATCTGCCCAATACAATAGTAATCATAATGATCAATTATAGTGTAGAGAAACACAGTGGAAGTAAAGTGCTGAACAATATTACATAAAATGATAGGAGGTAATCAAAGTATTCTCAGGTCCTTGTGCCAATTGGGAGTTGGAAGAGATAATGATTAACTTCAAACACAAATAGGTCAAGTATGTATATTAAAAATGTAAGAGTATCCACTAAAAATATTGAATGTATAATTTCCCAACGAATAGTGGGAAATAAAGTAGAGAAGAGAAGCCTGATCAATCCATCTGAGAGTGTAAAAAGAGAAGACACCGATGGCAAGCGTAACTATTATGGGTGCTGCTGTGAGCCCCAGGAGCCCCTTTCAGGACTGAGGTATTCATTCCCTCAGGTGCTGAAAGTGGTGGCTATTTATAGCCCACTCTTGAAGGAAGATACTTTCCACAAGTTTACACTCTGTCTCTCGTGACAGCCCACATCCAGTAACTGGTCAAAGGAAGGATGGAAAAGTCCAACTCACTTGCCTCAAGGTAAGATGAATCCTAAAAGCCATCTTAGCTCCAGAGCTCTCTTTAGGATAAGCTGAGGCTTTGGCTACAAATGCATCACAGCTCAATTCCTTGCTTTGTCCAATTCTGCCTCCTTCTTCCCTTACACAAAAGGGGTCACAAAAGCACTCCCCAATAAATGTCCTGCATGCAAGTCTCTATCTTAGATTCTTTCACCCAGGAATCTAGCTTAGGGCAATTATCTTGCGTGTGCTAGGCATTAGGATATAAAGATGAGTAGAAGAAGGCAAGGCATACCGAAGAAGTTACAAAGCCAATTTATCCAAATGGTTAGACTGTAGGTTCTAGAGGCAGACTTGCCAGTTACCACCTGTGTGACCATACATGAACTCCTTGAGCCTCAGTCTCCTTAGCTGTAGAATAAAGTTGCTGTGTGCTATGGAATGGATGTTTGTCCACCCCTAAATTCATATGTTGATGCCCTAATCCCCAGGGTGACAGTATTTGGAGGTGGAGCATTTGGGCGATAATTAGGGTAATTAGACCATGAGGGTACAGTCCTCACGATGGGATTAGTGCCCTCATAAGAAGAGACAGGAGAACTTGCTTTCTCTCCAAGGAGAGAAAGAAGAGGTCATGTGAGCACACAGCCAGGCATGGCCACCTACAAGCCAAGAGAAGGGGTCTCAGAATGAAACCTACCTTGCTGGCAATTCATCTTGAACTTCTCAGTCTCCAGAACTGTGAGAATGGATTATTTTAGTTTCAAGTCACGAGGTCTCTGGCATTTTGTTACTGCAGCCCAAGCTGACTGAGACACCACGGTATTAAATAGGAAGTGCTCAACAGTGCTAGACGATACTATTCATCGTATGTGAAAATATAATACCAGAGTGTTAAAAGAAAAGAAAGATAGGGGGCCCCCGGTGGCACAGTGGTTAAGTGCACACATTCCACTTCAGTGGCCAGGGGTTCACCAGTTCAGATCCCGGGTGCGGGCATGGCACCCCTTGGCAAGCCACGCTGTGGTAGGCGTCCCACATATAAAGTAGAGGAAGATGGGCACGGTTATTAGCTCAGGGCCAGTCTTCCTCAGCAAAGAAAAAAAAAATGAAGAGGATTGGCAGCAGTTAGCTCAGGACTCATCTTCCTCAAAAAAAGAAAAGAAAGTAAGAAAAAAAGATAAAAGTGGAATGGCTTTGTTTTGCCTCAAAAACGACTTTGAGAAGAGGTGATAGTGGAGTTTGAACTTGAAAGATGAATAGGACAGTGTCAAACAGGGAAAAATTGAGATCTAATGCCAAGCAGAAGAAAGAACAGGAGCCAAATCACAAATGCACAGCAAACTGCAAATAATCTGCTTGAGATGGTGTATAGATGAAGGTGGCAGGAAGTAGGACTGGAAATATTGGAGCTAGCCTTTGCAGCTTGGATTTTATTCTGTAGTATGCAACAGAAAATTCCAATGCCTTTATAAACGAATGTGTGACATGATTAGACTTGTATTTTTAAAGGATAAAAACCTAACCACAATGGCAAGGATTTATTGAAAAATTAAGGAGAATATGGAGCCAGGAGACTTGCAAGGAGCCTAAAGCATTGGTTCCAAGCAGAAGGTGAGAACAGGCTGAACTAGGTCAGTGGCAGAAGAAATTGATACTGAATAAGTGACTTTAAAACCCTTAGAAGGCAAAGTCAAAAGGATATGAGCTGCATAGGTGAGAGGAGAGGAAGGCAGAGGAGTCCAAGCCGGTCTCTGAGTGCTCTAACTTAAGTAAGCAGTTGAGAGATGGGAGAGACTAGTTTTGTCTTGAACATGATCAGTTTAAGATATTAGATTAGCAAAAAATTATGTAAGAGGACTAGAGGGAAAGAGGCTAAATAAAAAACAGAACAATACTTGAAGAATGCTGTCATTGTGCATGGAGAAACAGTCTTCATCTGTCAGTGTGGCTGCAAAATAATTTTCTACCTGGTTACATTAGCATATGGAAAATGTGTGTTTCTTTCCCCATGGAAAAAGAACACTTATGCAGTGAATGCATAACAAGTCAGAGTACTTCATTCTGAATACCTGAATGTGGGTTTTCAATGGACAATTCAGACTGAATTTCAGGCACTGTTCACTAATAATTTATAATATGCATAAATAGCCTTCTCTATTAGATTTATATCCATGAATTTAAATTAAGATCCACTTAGTCTGATGCCTCGGAGTCTAGTTGAAAATGTGCCAAAAGTTTGGCTTTTAGGTTTTCAAGCTTTGGGGGGATTAATTCATCCACCAGAAGCACACTAATTCCATATGTCTGAGTTTAGATGTATTTGCTACTTCTGAGAGAAACAATGATGACACTATGCTGACTTTCAAAATGAATCAAATAAAAGGAAAAGCATAATTCAAAGCCACATTTGGATTCATTTGCACATATTTGTGACTTAAAAGATTTTTGTCATCATTTGACTGGAGCCCTGTTGGAAACTATTTATGAGTCACTTCTGGAGAGCTCTTTTCAGGATGCTCAGCTTTAAATTGCACCCAAGGCCTGTTTTGCTTTCCCTGATCATGTAACCAGCTGACGACCTTTGCATAATTGTGTCTCTGAAGCCCTGTCAGCAGGACAACTCCAAAGCCATGTTTAAATCTAGTGGAAACATGAAGCCCAAGATGAAATTTAGCACTTGCACACTCAACTTGAGAGGTTCTATGGTAAAAGAAGGCAGACTAGGATGAAATCAGAAAATTTCATCTGGACATAAAACCATTCATTTCGAAGACATTAAAATGGCTGCCTGGGAGAAATTGTACCTCCAAAACTTTTAATACTACCTTATATATCAATAGGTCTAGTGGCAAGTATACAGAAAGTTTTATAAGTATTTCATGACAAAAAATGAGCTTTACTATCAAATTGTATTTATTGCCATTTTCCACTCATTCAGCAATGGATCTCCTTCATGAAAGGTCGTATTGTATTGTATGTGCTGATGTTTCTCCAGCTAATCAGCAAACACTCACTGAGCTCTTAGGGATACTGAAATGTGCTTGATAAAATGAAAGTAAAATATTTTTAATACAAGTGTATAAACACTCCTTATGTTTTAAGAACAGACAAATGGAGGGGAGGGACACTCTGGCAAAGATGAAGCTACATAGAATTATGTACATCAATCTTCTTCATGTACCTAGCCCAAAGAGAGCATCCAGAGCTATGATGTCAAACAGCTAGTGCTGTTTTTAACAATTCTAATTATCCATTTTAAGCTTCTAGAAAAACATCCTTTGCTCCATATTTCTCTGATTTTCAAAGTCTAGAATGAATAGTATCACATCAGTGCATGTGTGAAGATTTGAAACATATCCCTAAACTTCTTTGACTCTCCTCTCATTGAGAGGTGAGGGCAAAGTCCTCTCCTAGAGATTGGGCTCTGATTGCTTGACCAATGCAATGCCAGTGGAGGTGATGCTGTGCCAGTTTCTGGGCCCAGGCCTTAAGAAACTGAGAACTTAACTTTTTATATCTTGACACACTCTTTATTGGAACTCAGACAATTCTCTGAGAAAGCCAAGCTGCCCTGTGGAGACATCTACATGGAGAAAAATCTACAGAAGGAAAAAAGACTAGATACCATAGCTCTGGTTTAGTTGACCCAGACAATGTCAGGTGGAATGGAGATGAGGTATTCTTACTGAGTCCTGCTCAAACTGAAGATTCACAAACAAAAGACTATCAAAGTATCAGAATTGCTAGAAACATCAAAACAATAGAATGTCCAGAAATTATAAATATATAATATATATGTGTATATATAGATACATACATCACATATGCATGCATTACATATATATACACACATAGTGAAATTCAAAACATAAGAAAAGACTTAATTAGCTGATTAGACACAACTGAAGAGAGGTTTATAAACAAGAAGTTTTTAAAGCTGGAAAAATTCTATCAAATGTGTAACACAAAAAACAAAAATGGATAGAAAGCATGAAGGAACAGTAAATGAAAATATAACTTTGTCATGATGAATGAAGAATAAGCAATATTTAAATGGATAATGGCTGAAACTTATGCAGAATTTAAGAAAGCAATGTATTCTCCATTAAAATGCCCAAAATATTGAAAGCAAGACAAATAGAAGGAAGAACACATCCTGAAAAAAAATGTGGGTAAGACTAAACAAATATTGCCTATATAAGTCAATTAAAATAATATTTAATTTCTTGGGTTTAAAAAATCTTTAAAGAATTTGTTTGGATAACATTAATGTATAAAACTAGAAAGGGAATGGTGACCAGAATTAAAGTGTCTCCAGGCCCTTGTATTACTTAAGGATAGAGTAAATATTCCAATTAATTTTAGACACAATGAAGTGTGCATATTACTGTTTCAATGGCAATGATCAAAAGAATTTAAAAGAAATTATATCTTCCAAACAATAGTTGAAAAATAGAATTAAAAAAATGATAAATCCAAAGAAACTCAAGGGAAAAAAATAAGCACAGATAAAAGAGACAAGTAAAAAAATGCAAAATAAAAAATTAGGATGAGTATTGAAATTATAAACTTGAAAATACCTCAACTTCCATAACAGAAATAAACTAGAAACTAATTACAAAAAGATATCAGATAAATATCCTCAATATATGAAAATTAGAAAATATTATCAACCAAATGAATGTGCAACATATCAAAATTTGTGGCATAAACACAGAGGAGACACAAGGGAGAAGAAGGTTATATGAAGATGGAGGCGGAGATTGGAGTGATGTGCCTACAAGCCAAGGAAGACCAAGGATTGCCAGGACCCAGCAGAAGCTAAGAGAAACACATGGGCTGGTTTCTCCCTCACTGCCTCGAGAAGAAGCCAATCCTGTCACCTCCTTGATTTCAGACTTCTAGCCTCCGGAACTCAATTGAGCCAGCTTTGGTATAGTCAGGAAACCACTTTATAGTTTGCAAATGAAACAATTGAAGCTACTAGAGAAGGAGGCAGACTAGCGTGTGTAAACGCCCCCAGTGTTTACCAGAAACGGAGGTGCAGAAAGAAGACTTTTCTGGACCCAGCTTTGAATTTGTCAAAAGATTTGTCATATGTGGAATGAGCTTATTTTCTACAATTACCATAATCTTTTGAATTTACCCTCAAAAAATTGCAAATAGTTTTGACATTGCAATGGCAGATCCTCCTCATCTTTCTGAGGAATGTCTCAGAAAAATGTCAGAGACCATCAAGTTTCTAAATGAGGCAAGGTTCTGCTTGTGCCATCCCATAGCGCTTTCATGGAGAGTATGCAGCAAAATGTCTTGAAGTGAAGATATGCAAGTTTATTCCAAGACACACCCAAAATTTGGCAAGTGAGTTTGTCTGCTATGTAAACTATTGTCCTGGGCTAGACTGTGAACTCTAAATACAGATAGTAGTATAAAACAATGTGTGCTGTGTGATGTTTCTCTTTTTTTATTTTCTTAGCAGATTGAGAAGTTATAACCCTCTCTTCCAAAACTGGGGTTATCCCTGGCCTAAATTTCAAAATAAAGAATACAATATCTAAAAATAAAAAAGGGTTTGTGGGCTGCAGCTAAAGAAGAGCATAGAGGAAGAATTGTAGCAATAAATTATTATGTTAGAAAAGAAGAAAAGTTCCAAATCAATAATACAAGCTTCCTTTTGAGAAACTAGAAAAAGAAGAAGAAGTTCAAAACCAGTAAAAGTAAAAACAAAAAATATATAAATTAGCATAAATTAATGAAATAGAAAAAAAGAAAAATAAGTAAACTGAAACCCAAATCTGATTGTTTGAAAATATCAATAAAAATGATAAACTTCAAGCCATACTATTCAAGAAAAAAAGAAAGAAGGTATAAATTACGAATATCAAAAATGAAAGAGGTAATGTCACTAAAGATGCTGGAGAGAAACAATAAGAGGATGCTAAAACAACTCCATGTTCAGAAATTAGACATTTAGATAACCTACGTGAAATGGATGAGTTTCTTCAAAGATATAAACCACTAAAATTCACTTAAGAAGAAACAGATGATCTGAATAGTTCTAGTATATAAATTGGAATTATAGTTAAAACTCTCATGAACAAAAACCAAAAACAATGCTAACAAAAAAAACCCAAAATATTAAAAGAAACCCTCAGGGCTAGGTGGTGTCCTTGATGAATTATACAAAATACTTGAACAAATAATATCAACTTTCCATACTCATTTTCAGAAATTAGACAAGAAAATGAAAATTTCCAATTTATTTTACAATTCCAGCATTATCCTAATACCAAAATCCACCAGAGACATCAAAAGAAAACTTCACACACGTATTCCACATGAACACAGACACAAAAATCTTCCACAAAACATTAGCAAATCATATTCAGCAACATATAACAAAAAGAGGAGGACTGGCAGCAGATGTCAGCTCAGGGCTAATCTTCCTCAAAAGAAAACAATAGTGACAGTTTCACTTCTTCTTTTCCAATATGGATCCCTTTTATTTCTTGCCTGATTTCTCTGGCTCAGACTTCCAATACTATGTTAAATAAGAGTGGTGAAAGTGGGCGTCCTTGTCTGCTTTCTCTTCTTAGAGAAAGTTTCTCCATTGAGAATGATATTAGCTGTGAGTTTGTCATATATAGCCTTTATTATGTTGAGGTATTTTCCTTCTATACCCATTTTATTTAGAGTTTTTATCATTAATGGATGCTGTGTCTTATCAAGTGCTTTCTCTGCATCTATTGAGATGAACATGTAATTTTTATTCTTCATTTTATTAATGTTGTGTATCATGTTGATTGATTTGCAGTTATTGAACCATCCCTGCCTCCCTGGAATGAATCCCACTTGATCGTGGTATATGATCTTTTTAATGTATTGTATTCACTTTACTAGTATTTTATTGAGGACTTTTGCATTGATGTTCATCAGTGATATTGGCCTGTAATTTTTGTGTGTGTGTTGTTTTTGGCTGGTTTTGGTATCAGGGTAATGTTGGCTTCATAGAATGAGTTAGAAAGCTTCTCCTCCACTTCAATTTTTTGGAAGAGTTTGAGAAGGATAGGTATTAAATCTTCTTTGAATGTTTGGTAAAATTCATCAAGGAAGCTGTCCGATCCTGGACATTTATTTTTGGGGAGGTTCTTTTTATTACTGTTTCAATCCCCTTACTGGTGATTGGTCTATTCAAATTCTTTATTTCTTCTTGATATTGTTTTGGAAGGTTGTATGATTCTAAGAATTTATCTATTTCTTCTAGACTGTCCAGTTTGCTGGTATATAGCTTTTTGTAGCATTCTCTTATAATCTTTTGTATTTCTGAGGTGTCCATTGTAATTTTTCCTCTTCATTTATGATTTTATTTATTTGAGCCTCCTCTCTTTTTTCTTTGTAGGTCTAGCTAAAGGTTTGTCAATTTTGTTTATGTAATCAAAGAATCAGCCCTTAGTTTCATTTACTTTTTCTATTGTTTTTTTTTTTTTTAGTCTCTATTTCATTTATTTCTGCTCTGATTTTTATTATTTCCTTCCTTCTACTGATTTTGGTTTTGGAACATATTCCTTTGTCTCCTCACTTTGCCTCTTTCTCTGTGCTTATATCTATGTATTAGGCAGGTCAGCTGTGTCTCCCAATCTTGGAGAGGTGGCCTTATGTAGGAGATGCCTTAAGAGGCCCAGCAGTGTATTTTCCTCTCATCAACAGCTCCAAATGTTCCAGGAGTGTCCCCTATGTGGGCTACATATATCCTTCTGTTGTGGCAGGGTTCCTCTTGCTGCAGGTGCCTGGGGAGATTAGGCTGCTCCCCTGGCCAACTGAATGTAATGCTCAGCTGCATGCAGCTGCTATGAACCCTTCAGTCACTTGATTGGGCATGAGGAGCCCCAGCATGGTTGGCTGCCAGGTCTAATAGCATATTCTTATTGCAGTTTTTCTGTTAAGTGAGTAGGTCACTCACATGACTGGTTGCTAGGCTCAGGGGCTTACAATTGCCATGGGTCTGTGGCCTGCAAGGCTGTTGTCAGCTCTCTCAGGATTACAACTGAGTGGGGCTGGCTCCTGGCATGGGAGCACCCAATTGTTTCAGGCTTTGGAAGGTGGGGCCACCCCCCTATGTGGCTGCTTAAGAAGCACAAGTCTGCTGCAGCTGACCTGCCCCACCACCCACAGGGCCACACACCCTGTCAACACAGTCCTACCCCATGTGCACACCCCAACCCACTGAAGTGGACTCTGTCATCCCAATGAACTCTATCCACACACTCTACCATTGCAGGTGCTCTCCTTGTGCACGCCCTGCCCCGCAGACGTGGACCAATTGGCCTGGTTGCAGTGGTTCCAGGCACCTGGCTTATGCTAGCCTACAAGTTGCCTGAGGGCTTGCTGTTGGGTGGGGACAGTCCCTAGGGTGAGCTGCCTGTGCTGGCTGAGCTGGATTAAGTCAGTGCTCTAATCTGTGGGGCCGACTCCTGGGTTAACGGGCCAGGGGAAGAATGCCAATAGTATCTGCCAGCATCTGTGTCAGCACAGCTGTGCTAGGTCACAATAATGGCTGCTGCCAGTGTCTCAGTCCCTGGGGAGGTGGTCCTAGACGGTGGTGCGGGTCTCACCTCGCACTGAGATTCACCCAGAGCCTATCAAGAGAGTCTCTTTTCACCAAAGGGCTGTGCACCTTTCTTTCTGGTGATTTTAGGTGGTTTTCCAAAATGGGTGAATTTGTGTGTGGGCCCTTTAAGAGCAGATTTTTTTTCTCTTATGTCTGATAGCTTTTCTGAGGATATTCCTCATTGTTGTTAATAGCCAGCAAAGCCAGATATTATGACACTCGTCTTGGTTGTGCTGATTCCAAAAGCTGCTTATTGTGGTAATGCTCCCCCTCAAATCCCTCACTCCTCCAGGGAAGGCCTCTTCTGTTAGGGTTGCTCCCAGTTGGCCTTGAGGTGCCACAGCTTGAAGGTGGCTTTTTTCTCTCCAGAAATGAATTTCTGCTTCTTCCCCCTCGGTCAGCACTGCCCCTTTTTATGGGGGTTCTTTTAATCCAGCTTTTGTTTTCTCTCAGGGGTAGTCCTTCCCAGAGTAGTTGTAAATTTGTTGTGTCCATGAAGGAGGTGAGTTCAGAGTCTGCCTACACCACCATCTTGACACAATCCTCTAATGAGTGTTTTTTTCTTTAATTCTAATGGCAAATGGAAGGTATTAAGGAGTTCTGGGAGGGTAGGTAATATGATCAGATTTGCTTCTTTCAATATTACTTTGGAGCAGTGTGGAGAACAAACTGGAAAGGGACCTCAGTGCAGAGATCTTCAGTCTCCAGAGGCTCTACCTGAGTCCAGACAAGCACCACAGCAACAGCAGTCTGGTCAAGGTAAATGGAGAGAAGTAGTGGAGTGGACAGACGCAAAGACACTTTGAAGGTAAAACTGGCAGAATTTAAAGATGAGTTTGAGTATCCATCGGTCATAACACCAAGTAACCAGTGGCAAAAGGACCTTTTTTAAGAGACCAAAGTAACTAATATCTTATTAGCACAATAAGGGGGAATCTAAGATTAGCTTACAAAAAAGTGGAAAAGAAAGGAAAAAACATCAAGAGTATGAAATGATAATTCAGACACGAATGCCAAGTAACCTTACAAGTTTTGCTGAGGGGGAACTCCTTCAAGACTATAACATTGTGTTATGTTGAATACATGCCTTCAATCTAGATGGCTACTTACTCAACAGAATTTATTACAATATTTTGTCAAGTGAGTTCTCCATTCCACTATACAGCAAATAACCAGAAGATGAAAATTACCCCACATGGCTGATCATTTGCAATCAACAGCATCTTTTGCCCAATCAGACTTGTGGACTCAGCCTAACCCAAGAGATGTTCCCTCAAGAGTGAAAGGGCATTTATTTCAGATTGGGTGAAAAGACTACCACTCTAAACTCTGGAAAAACAAGATTTCTCCATTTAAAACATTAGAAAATACAAATCTGATTCATTAGTCGACAAAACAGAAAACCTGATCCAAAGCATGCATAGTCCTGATTTTTCATATCTTATTCCCAGCACACACAGACACACAAGCTCTGGCACTAGCCTAATCACTTGGGCCCAAGGGCTGACAATATACTTCTGTGTTACAAATAAGCAGCAGACACAGTCCACAGAATGTCAGATCTCTGCTGCAGAACAAACAGGGCGATGATCATACTCCGTAAAGTAAAATAGTTCCCAAGGAGTGAGCTCGACAGAGGAAACCGTGAGCGCAAGTCAGTAAAAGCCTCAGGAAATCCAAGTCCAAAGTTATTATTTTAGTGGCGTTGCTTATGTTGGCGGATTAGAGATAAAATATTTATATCTCTAGGTTTTCTAGCTTAAATGAACTGAAAGCATGAGTAACTTTTAAAATATCAGAAAACAGATTGTGTTGTCCTAATGCTTAAAGTTGTCTATCTGAAAGAGCCTCATTGCTACTCTGCATCGTGAAAGCCTCAGAGGGAGTATTTATTATAGTAGTTCCCTGAGAAGCGTAAGAACTGAGAAGGCTGCTTTTCAGTTGAGAACTATTCAAAACCACTGATACTCCTAACAGATTACAACCAAATCTGTTTGTTGAAACGCGGAATCTCATCCACGGAAACAACTGTCACCTTGACATTAATGGGGAGAGTAAGCGCGTCTGCATCTTTTGATCAGCAAATGATTGGATGTGAACCATCATATTCCTACCTCCACCCCACCATGATTAAATTACCTTTCTGTGGGATATCGAATCATATTTCTAAAGCCAACACTAACTTAAATCTTTATCTGAGTCAGCCAAGTTGTAAAATATTTTCTACTGTGACCATATGACAATAAATGAGAAAAAAAGTCTAAAGACTTAGAATTTTTGCTGCTCTGGTCAACTCAGACACCTGGCATCCTTATTACGTTTTTGTTTGATTGTTTCACTTCTGTGTCTTTAATAAAATTTTTCTCTGTCCTTAACAGAGGTTTTAATTCTCAAGTACTGAGATCTTATCGTCTACATTCTCAATGTTTTTTCTCTAGCACATTCTGAATAATCCATATAGTTAGTTAAGGATTACATAAACTGTAACCTCATGGTAATTTTTGATACAGCTGCTTTCTTTCTTTCTTCAGAACACTAATGAATAAAAATGACCAGCCTATATTTAGAGAAGACAGAAAACTATGTACAACCCATATAACAAAGACTAATTAATTCACACTAATTGTTAGGAGGAATGCTCAGTTTGAATGAATAGGAAATATGAATTATGGAATATTTTCAAAAATATATCGTATTAGTTCTTTCAATTACATGCTGTAGTTTAAATCAGGTAACAAAATAGCACCAGCTGTATGTGTTTAAGGGAGAAGGCTAGAATGTTTTTCACAATAGCATCACATGAGGTTTTCCATAGGCTCAGAGACCATCTCTCCTTAGTATGTCAATCATTAGCCAGCGTTACTGTCTTCCCTACCCCAGCTCTGCTGCCCACACACCAGCACACCATACTCTGCATGCTAGTTTTTGTGCACAGTAAAGAAAGCAAATTATTTTGCAAATTAATGTTAACTTCTTTGTTTTTTAACCATTTGTAGGAGAGAAAACACCATGAAAGGAAAAAAACAATCAGGGGCCAGCAAACTTTTTCTGTAAAGAGCCAACTAGTCAGTATTTCAAGCTTTGAGTCTCTGTTGCAGCTATTCAAGTCTGCTGGAAATGATTGAGCTGTATTCCAATAAAATTTTATTTGTGGATGCTGAAATCTGAATTTCAAATAATTTTCCTCTTTCATGAAATATCATGCTTTTGATGTTTTTTGACCATTAAAAAATGTAAAAAACATTCTTAGCTTATACGGCTTAGAAACTGTAAGGTGGGCTGGGTTTGACCTGTAGGCTTGTTAGCCAATAGCCTTCAACCCCCTCATGTACATATACATAAAATTCCAGCACATTAGAAACAAAAAAGACAACAAAGACTAAAGGACTGGAAAATATTGAAGATGGCATTTAGAGGTTAAATATGAATGTTCGAATCAGAACTGGTGAATTTTGATTTGCTAGCTTTCAAAGATCCAACACTTTCGGGGGTTTTTTTTATATGAAGATGATAAATGGCTTTCTACCAGAAGCTGTAATCTTACCAAGATATTTTGATTCCCTAAGAAACATCAATAAGCAAAATGTTTCTAATATACTTTGCTTTTTAAAAGTAAAAATAATTGCCTGTCTTATACTTTCTTCTGTAAAACTCAAGTGAAACTCACTCTGATGGGGGAAAATAGCAGTTGGTTTTCACTCTGCTCTTCTCTGCAACCAGAACTCAGCTGTTAAATTTTGGCAAAACAAATTATTGTAGGCACACCTCTGCACCAAGAGGTGCTCAAGGCTTTCCAAAGGTAATCGCCATCTTTGTTTTTTTGGACCTTGCTTTACAAGAACAGCAGATAAGACTCTCCCAAATAAGGGTCTCTAGAGTTTAAAATCATTTATAGAAGCAATTTCATGGAAATAATTGATTTGTGACATATGCCATAGAGTTACATAAGCTACAGCTTAAAACTGTCCTTGATGTTTATTTCCATGAACCACAGATGCAGCCCCTGTCCACACACACACACCGCCCACACAAACTGTATAGATGGAAAAGGGAGCACACTTGGAGACTGAGTGACTTGCCAAAGGTTATACCATCAATACGGGACTGGATAGCTGGAGAACCCTGGGAGCTGGGGTCTGGGGTGCAGTGCTCTCATCTGTCTTGTGGATACTGATAGTGAGCAAGCCCTAGAGAAGTTTCTGGTGTTCACTCTCTTGAATTGCAGAGACACACTCTTGGTCACTCTTGTCATCTCACTCTGCAGTGACCTTAGGAAGACACCTTGATGAGCTTTAATTCTCTTCACAGCATCCATACAAATCTTCCTCTCCAATGTACATTTTGAGAAAGCACCAGCAGTTGTAAAGTGTACATCAATTTAATTAATCTTTAGCCAAGTTCCTCTAGGTCCCCTGAATTGCTGAAAAGAAATGAAAGCAATTGATAGATATACAATTTCTCAGAGGTACTTAAATATTTAACATGATTTTCAGTTTCAGCTAGAGGAAATACTGAGGCTTCTCATTGCATTTGTCCTTGAATGTTTACTTATGTGGTTATGGGTAGAAACAGACTAGACTTTAAATCAGGTAGATGAGTAGATTCACTGGATAAAATCCTGCTGGTATATTATTATATCAAAGAAAGTAAATTGAGCAGACTTTCACTGGGCACGTAAATAAATTTCAACAATATTGAATGCAACATTGAACCTGTCATGAGTCTGTTGTCTACAACAAAGGAAAACAAAAAGAAGACACATGTGATGCATTCAAAAAAGCTTGATTTAAAAATAGAAAAAACTAGGTAAAAATGGGAAGGAGCAACTTGCCATAGGCTTCTAAATAGATTTAATTATTGGTAATTATTACAAAGTAATAGGACATTTGATGAAGACAAAATTTATCATGTGCACCTATTTTTCTTTTTTGAGGAAGATTAGCCCTGAGCTAACATCCGCCACCAATCCTCCTCTATTTACTGAGGAAGACTGGCCCTGAGCTAACAACCGTGCCCATCTTCCTCTACTTTATATGTGGGATGCCTGCCACAGCATGGCTTGACAAGCGGTGCCATGTCTGCACCCAGGATCTGAACCAGCAAACCCTGGGCCACCGAAAGGGAACGTGCAACCTTAACTGCCACGCCACTGGGCTGGCCCCCATGTATATCTATTTTTAACATCATCTAATGTGATTATTCACAATGAAGGGTTACAGCTTAATGTTCCATGTCTCCAGAGACATTTGAGAGGGTAAAGGAAAGTGTTAACTACAGAATGAAGCTTAACTGGATTCAACCCTTAAACTGGCTTTGTACCATCTGTTTGACCATGGATAAGTTACTGAATACCACTTTGACTCAGTTTCTCATCTGGGAAAAGAACAACCCTATCTTAAGAGAATGTTGTCAGGATTAGAGATTTTAAATATGATATAGTTAGACAATATAAAAAGTTTCCATAAATGATAGCTGAAGATTATTGAATAATTGCTATGTAGTCGATGCTGAGTTCTTTTAATTGTTTTTAATTTAATTCATTTAACTCTCACAATAATCCCACTAATTTGGATATAACTTTTATCCCCACTTATAGATGACAACACTAATGCTGATACTCAGGGAGGCTCTGTCCTTGCCCGACTTTGTTCAGATGGTAGCAGGTGAGGCCAGGAGTTGAACTGAGGCAGTCTGACTGCCACCACTGTCCTTATGGCACACATACTGCCCAGCACAAAAAAAAGAGCTTCTGGAAAGATAAGTGTCATCAAAGGATTCTTTAATGAGGAGATTTTGGGCATCTCCAGAACTATTAGAAGCAGAGGGAGACTCAGCTCCTTCAGATCATACCTTATACATGCAACTCTTCACTTTGTACCAGCCCTGAAAAGCAACACATTATTCTGACATATTTTTTGTGATGAAGATTCACTCTGAGCTAACACTAATCTTCCTCTTTTTTTTTTTTTTTTTGCTTGAGGAAGATTGCCCCTGAGCTAACATCTGTGGGTCACTGTGTGGGTCACTGGCACAATATGCCTTCACAAGTGGTGTATGTCTCCGCCCAGGATCCAAACCCATGAACCAGGCCACTGAAGCAGAGCACGCCAGAATTAATCACCAAGCCACAGGGCCGGCCCCAATCCCAACTTTTTCTGTTGGTAGTGGAGGAGAGGAAGGCCATCAGGTTTGCACCACACAGAAGAGATGGACCCTGGGAAAAAGTTTCCTGATCAGCCCACTGACTTCTGCCCCAGGCCACTCATCCCACATAGGTACGAAGACTGCCCCATTGCCTGGCCATTTTACGATATCTGGGTAATCATTGACATAAATGTTTTTATGAACAGGAGTTACTTTCCTCTGGATACATTTTTTCTTTGTCATAATGTTAATTTTCAAAAGCAAATGAAAGAAACAGAGGTTAAAAAAAGTGTAGCATAAAATCAACAAATTAATCCAGTCAAAGAATCAGTAGATTAAGGAGGGAGGGGGTCCGCCACTTGCACATGTAGATTTGGGTCATTCATTGTCAAGTGATCAGATACAAAAAATAATTTATGATTTTAAGAATCATTTAAGCTGAAAAGATATATGCTTTCTAAAATAAAATGAAGTTGGGGATGAAGACTACAGAAAAGGAGAGGAAAAAGAAGAGATTAGCAAAAATAAGGGAAGTGGGAGGAGTCTAGAGACAGTCAGCGGGGAAAGAATATAAGAAAATAATGAGTACTACAGGATAAGAACAACAGTTTTGAATGTAACCGCTTTGATTTTGAAACTCCTGAGGATAGATGACTATTAATTAGGTCAGTTCCTGCTGTCAAAGTTCACACATTCTTTCAATACCCTGGGAACCCAAATTTTATTTGTTTTTGAAATTTAGTAAACTTTTTTTGGCATATATTTGATGGAAATAAACACAAAGCACTTTTACATTTTTCCTTTTTATATGTGATCATTATTTTTCAAATTTTCAAATTGTTCTAATTTGTGTCATGACTTTTCACAGCTGAACTCCTACCCTCTCAAATCACCCCACACTGTTCCTTCTTCAGTGTTTTCAGTCTTAGTAAATGGCACCACGATCTACTCAATTATTCACACTAGAAACCCGAGACCCATCTTTATCTCCTCCTTCTGCCTAACACTTAATATTGGTTATGGTACCTTTTTGAATAGCTGCCTGGTGGTCTAATGGTTAAGATTCAGCACCAAGGCGCAAGTTTGTTTCCTGGTCAGGGAACCACACCACCAGTCAGTTGGTTGTCATAGTGTGGTGGCTGCATGCTGCTGTGATGCTGAAAGCTCTGACACCAGTATTTCAAATACCAGCAAGGTCACCCATGGTGGACAGGTGTCAGCAGAGTTTCCAGACTGAGACAGACTAGGGAGAAGGACCTGGTCACCCACTTCCAAAAACACTGGCTGTGAAAACCCTGTGAATAGCAGTGGAGTATTTTGTGATACAGGCCAGAAGGTGAAAGGATGGCAGGAGGGGTCTGGTCTGCTGGACTCAGGGTCACTAGGAGTCTACTAGGAACAGGAATCAACTCGATGGCACTAATGACAACCTTCTTGAATATTCTTTCTTCTCATCATCCTCACTGCCTCCACTCTGGTACACTACAGGGCACCATTGCCTCTGACACAGATGCCTTTATAATCTCTAATATATTTCTGTGCTTGCATTCTTCCTTCACAATCCTCACCTGGAGCCATAGTGATTTTGTTGTTGATGATGCAAATCTGATTATGACACTCCCAAATTAAAATCTCCAAACACTTTGCATTGGCTGGGGATTAAAATCAAAATCTTTAATATGTTACACAGGTGCCCCATAAGCTGTGCCTTGTTTCTGTCTCCAAACACATCTTTGCTTTGCTTTTGCCTCTCTAGCCATATTGAATTCAATTCCTTGAACATGCCATGTTCTCTTCTTCCTCTTGCCATGGTAAATGCACATGGTAGACTCTGTCCTCTTCACTTTGCCCGTTTAATTCCATTTACTTTTCAGGTATCAGCTTAATTGTCATTTGGCCAGGGAGGACTTCCCTGATCAGGTTGTTCATTTGTGTTTTACCGTTTACTTCTCTTTTATAGCATCTTTGCATATATGTGATTTGTAAATCAGTTGGTTTTCAATATTTCATGTATGTTCTCCCAGCCAGACTATGCACTGCATAAAGGGAGGCCACATCTCTCTGCTACCAAAATAACTAAGAAACAAGCATGATACATTGTCAATAAATAGTTCCCTCCAAGTTAACTTATAAAAACTACAACGTGATAAAAGGATACATAAGACTATACTAAAATCAATGGATTCAATAGACCTGGGTTAGTTAGTAAATTTTCAAAGCAGTCCTGAGAGCTTGGTGCTGACAGTCCATGACTCCAGTCTTGCTGGTTAAGAGCACATTCTACTAATAGCAACGGTAATGATCCCCACAAGGACCAATTCTGCTGTTCAACTTAAGTCTAGAAAGTAAGGGTGACATACGGAGTATAAACACATAGTCACAAGTAGGCATTGGGATTTTCCTTGGCCAAAAAATTAACCTCTATTCTAGTCAGAGAACTTATGAATATCATGTCAGTAATCGTAAGGAGGCACAAACGATAAAAAAGGATTTTATAACTTGAAAAATAACCAACACGCCAAAAGTAAAATAGTTAAAAATTACAAGTTAAAATAGTTAGTGATGAGAAATATAACATTACATGTTGAATGCTGCTGCAATTGACTAAGATTGACTAAAAGTTATTTATTAAACACAATAACACATGTTGCAGATATATTGTCCAGTGATCAATATGTATTAGAATCAATTGAAAAACCATTAATCAAGTGTATGTCAGCCTTAAATCAAAATCACTATGTTGAAGAATATCATCCTAAAGCAGTGTGTCTATCAAACTCCACTTTCACTTTAAAGTTAATATTGATAACATTTTTCCTT
Source organism: Equus asinus (assembly GCF_041296235.1). Classification (NCBI taxonomy): domain Eukaryota; kingdom Metazoa; phylum Chordata; class Mammalia; order Perissodactyla; family Equidae; genus Equus; species Equus asinus. The sequence continues at coordinate 14,666,364 of NC_091818.1, forward strand.
AATTAGGTAAAAGTTTATAATATTAATATGAAAAGTAGCACAACCATTTTACTCCTTTTAAAAAGAAAACTGTCAAATTTAGTCATGTGATGTCTTAATGAAAAGTTAGACATTTTACCAAATGACAAAGTATTGTGAATATCAATTAGACAAGATTTGACTGTGGATGTGAACACTGATGTAGATTTATAGATATCGGTATATAGAGAGATAGATAGATGTATACGAAAATATCTATCTACCACTCTATCTATCTATCTATGTAGGTGGTTTTATATACAATCTTAAATCATTATACAAGATGCTTGATCATTTCTAAATGATCAAATCGGGGAGAGTCCATTAAAAACCTTCAAGTTTGATCTTACTCCACGAGGCGTTGTCTGACATAACCAAATATGCTTAGTTTAAAAACTTCAAAAAATTAAAAGACCCTAGGCCAGCCTGGTGGCATATGGTTATGCCACCATATTCACGCACTCCACTTCAGTGGCCCGGGGTTTTCAGGTTTGGATCCTGGGTGCGGATCCACACACCACTCATCAAGCCATGCTCTGGTGGTGTCCCCTATATAAAAAATAAGGAAGATTGGCACAGGTGTTAGCTCAGGAACAATCTTCCTCAAGCAAAAAGAGGAAGATTGGCAATAGATGTTAGCTCAGGGCCAATCTTCCTCACACACACAAAAAAGTTAAAAGCCTACAAATAATGAGAAATAATCAAGAAATAAGATATCTTGCTATGTAACCAAAGTGCATTGTTTTAAAATTGTGTTAAAAACTGGAAGTCCACTATAGGCACTAGTCAATTATCTAAATGGGAAGTCTGAAGTGTGGTTTTATAATCAGGATCAGTGCTTGGTTATCCAATAGCCCAACCAAGCATGTGCATAAGGTACTGGCAACAGAATGGCAAACAGAAAAAATTTGGAATTTATATGAAATATATATTTTTTTTAAAAAATCATCATGATTGGGGACTTCAACACTGAATTCTCAGCAGTTGATAGAACTGTCAGACAGAAAATTAGCAAGGATATGGAAGAACTGAATAATGTCATCAAGTAACAAAAGGTAATTGGCATTTATAGACCAGTGTCCACCCAACAATATCAGAGTACATATTCTTTTCAAGTCCTCATGGAATATTCACCAAAAGGGATCATCCTTGGTCATAAAACAAACTCAATAAATGCAAAAGAACTGAAATTATATCGAGTGTGTTCTCCAATCATAATGAAATCAAACTTGAAATCAATAAAAGACAGAAAACAGAAATCTCTTCAAACACATGGAAATTAAACATTTTTTAAAGACATGAGGGTTAAAAAAGAAGTCTCAAAGGGAATATAAAAATACACAGAACTAAATGAAAATGAAAGCACAATATATCAAAATTTGTGGGAAGCTACTAAAGCAGTACTGAGAGGGAGATTCATAGCACTAAATATTTACCTTAGAAATGAGGAAAGATAACACAACAATAACCTAAGCTCTTATCTTAAGAAACAAGATAAAGACTAGCAAAATAAACTCAAACAGAAGGTAGAAAATAATAATGGTAAGAGCAGAAATCAATAAGGTTAAAATTCAATTGTAAATGTTTTTCATTTTGGCTTCCAAATGTACATTGTCAAATAATAGGGAAAATCAAAGAAATCCAAAGCTTTTTCTTTAAATATTTCAATAAAATTGATGAATAGCCAGCAAGACTAACTAAGATAAAAAGAGAGAAGATGCAAGTCACCAATATCAGGCATAAAACAGGAGATATCACTACAGATCCTCCAGTCAATAAAAGAATAATATAAAAATCCTACAAACATTTTACACTCATAAATTAGGTAACTTAGAAAAGACTGATTAATTCCTCATAAATTACAATCTACCAAAACTCAATCAAATGAAATTGATGACCTGAATAGCCCTATAGCCATTAAAGAAATTGAATTTGTAATTGGAAAGTTCCTGGAAAAGAAATCTTCAGGCCCAGATGGCATCACTGAGAAAATCTGCCAAGCATTTACAGAGGAATCAACACCAGTTTTACAGTCTCACCCAGAAGAGGAGGAAACAAGTGCCAACTCACTTTATGAAATCAGTATTACCAAAACATGACAAAAGCAGTACAAAAACATAAAAATAAAGACCAATATCTCTCACAAACTTAGACACAAAAATCCTCAAGGAAATTATAGCCAACCAATACAACAATGTATTTTTTAAAATTATGCAACATGACCAAATGGGATTTATTCCAGGTATGAAAGGTTGGTTTAATACTCAAAAAACAATTGATGCAATCTATAATATCAAACTAGACTAAAAAAGAAAAATCATATGATCATATCAATTGACGCAGAAAATGTATTTGACAAAATCCAGCACCACCCATTCATAACAAAACTCTCAGCAAGTTAGGAGTAAAGAGAACTATCTCAACTTGATAAAAAGCATCTTCAAAAGCCTGAAGTTAACATCATACTTAATGGTGAATGACAAAATTCTTGCCCTTTAGATAAGGAACAAGGCAAGGATGTCTGCTCTCACCACTCTTACTCAACATAATACCATGTAAATTTAAGTCACTGAAATAAGGCAAGAAAAAGAAATGAGAGGAATACAGGTTTGAGGGGACGAAATAAAACTTATCCTATTTGCAGCCGATGTGAGTGTCTATGTAGAAAATCCCAAGACATCTACCAAAAATAAAGAGTCTAGAACTAATGTGAGTTCACCAAGTCTGCAGGTACAAAATCAACAAACAAAAGTCAATTGTACTTCTATATATGAACAATGAACATGTGGAAACCAAAAAGAAAAACACAATATTACTTATAATAATTCCAAAGAACATGAAACACTTATCAAAAATGTAGACGATTCATATGCTGAAAATTACAAATACTGATAAAATAAGTCCAAGAAACCCCAAATTAATGGAGATAGACACCACATTTATGGATTTGAAGACTCAATATATTAAAGATGTCCATTCTTCCAAATTGACATATTAAATTTAATGAAATTTCTATTAAAATTCCAGTAATTTTGTTGGTAAATAATAAGTTATTCTAAAACTTATGTGCGAAGGCACAAGCCCTAGAATAGCTAAACCTATCTGGAAAAAGAGAAATAAAGGAGAAGTCAGTCTAGTCAATTTCAAGACATTAAATAACCCCAGTAATCAAAAGCGTACAGCATTACTAGAAGGAGAGACCACAGATCAATGGAACAGAATAGAGAATTCAGAAATAGATGCACACAAATATGTCCAACTCATTTTTGACAGAAATGCAAAATATTTCACTGGAGGAAGGGTAGCCTTTTAAACAAATGAAATTTGAAGAATCGGGCGTCCACAGGCAAAAAAAATAAACATTGGCCTGAACCTCACACCTTATCTAAAATGAACTCAAAATGGATCAGCGAATTAAATGTAAATAAGAAAACTATAAAACTTTTAGGAAAAGGATAGGAGAAAAATCTATGGAATCTAGGGATAGGCAAAGAGTTATTAGACTTGACACAAAAAGCTTGATACAGAAAGGAAACATTAATAAATTGAATCTCATAAATATTAAAAACTTGCTGTGTGAAAGACTCCATTAGGATGCTGAAGAAAAACTACAGACTGGGAGAAAATGTTTGCAAATCAAACTCCAACAAAGGAGAACTATCAAGAATATACAGAGAACTCTCAAAACTCAAAAGTTTTTTAAAAATTCACTCAGAAAATAGGTAAAAAACATAAAAAGCATTTCACCAAAGAGGATATATGGATTGCAAATAGCAACACGAAAAGATGTTCAACTTCATTACTCACTAGGGAAACGAAAATTAAAACAACAATGAAGGGACTTCTGATTTCTGTTCCAGTGTGTGAGGAGCTTAGAAGTTCCCACTCCATCAAAAAGTAAGAAGTTGAACAAACTGAAAAATCAATAACTCTTTGTAGATCTGTCAGAAAGGTGAGGTCACATGGCAAACTGCTGCCTGAAAAATTGGAGAGACAGACAGGCACACACAGAGTCACAACCTTCCAGAGAAAAAGCTACGGGCAGAAACCTGTGTGCAAACCAGTACTGGGGAGCAAAACCAGAAGTGTGGTGAGAAATTGCAAGAGGATCAGTGTGGACAAGCTGCAGAGCTGAAAACTCCAGGGGTACCCAAGTTATGAAAGTGCCCCCACACTTTGGTGAGTTTTATCTCCAGGAGCTCTACCAGGTTCTCACAGTGAAAATTAGAGAAAAATCCCCTCAGACTTCTGGCTAGGGGAAGGGAAAACTAACCATTTTTAAATACTTCAGAATGTACTGTTCTATTAACAAGGCTTGCCCTCATGAAAAACTATTTTACCAAAGCCTAAACTATTGAAATTTTATCAGAGCTTAATTATCCTGGGGGAAGAGAAATACCCAACTCCAGTCTCCTCCAGTTATTCTGTTTCACCTTGGGGGAGAGGAAAAAAAAAACAAACTGAGAAGCAATTTTGAAGTTCACAGCCCAGCACCACAGGCTCAGTAAAGGACAGAGGCCAAATCTTAGAGCTATAGAATGCTTCTACTCCTCCCACACCATACACATATATGACGAAAGGTCCCTTGACCCAAGTTCCTTTTATCCAGTGTGTCTGTTCATCTTTCAACAAAAAATTACAAGGCATATTAAAAGGGAAAAAACACAGCTTGAAGACACAGAACAAGTATCAGAACGAGACCCAGATATGGAAGGGATGCTGGAATTATCAGATTGTGAATTTAAAAGAACTATGATTAATATTCTAAGGCCTCTTTTTCTAAGGGAAAAGTAGATAATATGAAAGAACAGAGGGGTAATGTAAGCAGAGAGGTGGAAATTCTAGTAAAGAATCCAAAAGAGGGGCTCACCCAGTGGTGTAGTGGTTAAGCTTGCATGCTCCACTTGGGTGGCCTGGAGTTTGCTGGTTCGGATCCTGGGTGCAGACCTACGCACTGCTTGTCAAGCCATGCTGTGGCAGTCATCTCACATACAAAGTAGATGAAGATGGGCACGGATGTTAGCTCAGGGCCAATCTTCCTCAGCAAAAAGAGACAGATTGGCAGTGGATGTTAGCTCAGGGCTAATCTTCCTCAAAAACAACAACAAAGAATCCAAAAGAAAAATTAGAGATTAAAATCACTGTAAAAGAAAAGAAGAATGCCTTTGGCTCACTATGGGACTAATCATGATCGACGAAAGAATTTCTGAGCTTGAATATATGTCAATAGAAATCTCCAAAACTGAAAAGAAAAGAGAAAAAGAGTAAAAAAACCTCACAAAATATGTAGGAACTGTTGGGCAACCATAAAATGTATAACATACATGTAATGGGAATATCTGAAGAAGAAAACGAAAATGGAACAAAAGAAATATTTCCAGGAATAATGACTGAGAATTTCCCCAAATTTAGCGTCAGACACAAACCGCATATGCAAGAATCAAGACACACAAAGCAGGATAAATGCTAAAAAAGAATAAGACACTTTAAAAACCCTACACATAGGCACATCATGTTCAAACTGCAGAAAATCAAAGAGAAAGAAAAAAATCTTGAAGGAAGCCAGAGGAGGAAAACACTGTTCCTATAGAAGGGCAAAGGAAAGAATTATATCTGATTTCCCCTCAGAAACCATGCAGGGAACAAAAGAGTAAAGTGAAACATTTAAAGTATTGAGACAAAAAAAATAAAAGCCCTCAAATTCTGTACTCTGTGAAATTATCCTTCAAAAGTGAAGAGGAAATAAAAATTTTCTCAGACAAACAAAAATTGAAAGAATTTATTGCCAATAGACCTGCCTTGCAAGAAATGTTAAAAGAAGTTCTTTACAGAAAAGGAAAATTATATAGGTCAGAAACTCAGAACTACATAAAGAAAGGAAGAGCACCAGAGAACGAACAAGTAAAGGTAATTTAAAAAAATTCTATTTTTCTTATACTTAGTTGACCTAACAGATAACAGTTTGTTCAAAATAATAGTAGCAACCGTGCATTCCAATGAGTGTGTGAGTGTGTTTTGCGTGTGTGTGTGTATATATATATACACATACACATATATATGCATACATACACATGTTTATGTATGCTTGTGTATAAATAAAATGAATGACAGCAATGATAGAAGAGTGAGAAGGGAGGAGCTAGGAATCTCCAGTTATTATAAGGCACTTGCACTACCTGTGAGGTGATAGTGTTATTTGAAATTGGATTTGGGTTAGTTCCAAATGCATATTCTAAGCTTCAGAGCAACCACCAAAAAAAGTCAAAACTAAACAAGTATAACTGATATATTTATAAAGGAGAGAAAATGAGGACCTCATCAAGATGGCAGCATAGGCAGACTCTGAACTCATGTCCTCCATGAACACAACCAGGTTACAACAATTCTTGGAAAAATTATGCCAAAGAGAGAACTGAAAACTGGACAAAAAGAACCCCCACAACAAGGGTCAGTCCTGACTGAGGTGGAAGAGGCAGAAATTCCTTCTGGAGAGAAAAAAGCTACCTTTGTGAGCAGCGGAGCTTCACAGCTGGCCAGGGGGGAGCCACCCTATGGTACGCAGCCCTCCCTGGAGAAGTGGGGACCTTAGCAGGGGCACATTACTGCTATAAGCTTCCTCAGACTCACTACAACTGAGATGAGTGTCCTACTATCTGGCTTTACTGGCTATTAACTGCAGCCAGGGATACCCCCAGAAAAGCTATCGACATGAGCAGAATAAAGCCAGCTCTTAAAGGGCCCCCACACAAATTCACCCGACTCAGAGAGCAACCTAAAATCACCAGAAAGAAAGCTGCACAGTCCTTTGGTGTGAAAAGACTTGCCTGGTAGGCTCTGGGTGAATCTTAGTGAGAGATGAGACCTCTCCAGAGACTGAGACGTTGGCGTCAGCCATTTTTGTGATCTAGTATGGACGTGCTGACACAGGTTGGCAGCCACCATTGGAATTCTTCCCCTGGCCTCTTAGGCCAGGGGTCGGCCACACCCACTAGAGCACAGATTTAACCCAGCTCAAAAAAGGGCAAGCAGCAGCCCTAGGGACTGGCCCTAACAAACAGCAAACCCTCAGTCTACTTGTCAGCCTGCATGGACTAGGTGCCTTGATCCTCTACAGGCAGGTGAGTGTGTCCACCTCTGTCAGGCAGGGCTTGTGTGAGGACCAGGTGAACTGTGTGGAGCATTGGTGGAGAGGTGGAAACCTCTGCAGTGGGACGATGGGTACACTCCAGGGGGATGGGAAGTGTACACAGGCCAGGACTGTGCTGATGGTGTGTATGGACCTGTGGAGGGTGGGGCTTATCAGTGGCAGAAGACCTGTGCTTCACAAACAGCCTCAAAGGGGATTGGCACCCCCTTCCAAAGCCTGAAACAATGGAGTGCTCCTGTGAGTGGGGCCAGCCCCACTCAGCTGCAATCCTAAGTGAGCTGACAACAGCCTTGCAGGCCTGAGGTCTACAACAATTGTAAGCCCCTGAACCTAGTAACCACCTACACTGGGAGCCTACTAATGTAACAGAAAAACTGCGACAAGAATGTGCTATTAGACCTTACAGGAAATGGTGCTGGGGCTCCCCAAACCTGATGTACAAACAGCCAGAAGCGGGGAAAGCCTAGGCTCCCTGGGTACCTGCAGTAATGGCAATCCTGCTGCAGCAGAAGGACACATGTAGCCTATACAGGGGTCATTCCTGGACTATTTTCTCAATGGAGAAAAACTGAAAGCTGGCCCTCTAAGAAGAGGAAACAGACAAGGATGCCCACTTTCTCCACTCTTATTTAACACAGTATTGGAAGTCCTAGCCAGAGCAATCAGACAAGAAAAAGAAATAAAAGGGATCCATATTGGAAAGAAAGAAGTGAAACTGTCACTATTTGCAGATGACATGATTTTATATACAGAAAACCCTAAAGAATCCACTAAAAAAGTTTTAGAAATAATAAATGAGTACAGTCAAGTTGCAGGATACAAAATCAACATATAATAATCAGTTGTGTTTCTATACACAAACAATGAAGTAGCAGAAAGAGAAATTAAGAATACAATCCCATTTACAATTGTAAATAAAAAATAAAATACCTAGTAATAAACTTAACCAAAGAGGTAAAACATCTGTACACCAAAAACTACAAAACATTGTTGACAGAAATTGAAAAAGACTCAAAGAAATGGAAAGATATTCCATTTTCTTGGATTGGAAGAATCAACATCGTCAAAATGTTGATACTTCCTAAAGCAACCTATAGATTCAGTGTAATCCCTATCAAAGTTCCAACATTTTTCACAGAAATGGAACAAAGCATCTTAAAATTTATGTGGAAGAACAAAAGACCCTGAATAGCCAAAGGAATCCTGAGAAAAAAGAACAAAGCTGGAGGTGCCACACTCCCTGATTTGAAAATATACTACAAAGCTATAGTAACCGAAACACCATGATACTGGCACAAAAACAGACACACAGATCAATGGAACAGAATTTAGGGCCCAGAAATAAACCCACAGATTTAATGGAGAGCTAATTTTTGACAAGGGAGCCAAGAGCATACAATGGAGAAAGGAGAGTCTCGTCAGTAAACGGTGTTGGGAAAACTGGACAGCCAGATGCAAAAGAATGAAAGTAGACCACTATGTTACACCATGCACAAAAATAAACTCAAAATAGATTAAACACTTGAATGTAAGACCTGAAACTATGAAACTTCTAGAAGAAAACATAGGCAGTACAGTCTGATATCCGTCTTAGCAGCATTTTTTCAAATACCATGTCTGACCAGGTAAGGGAAACAATAGAAAAAATAAACAAGTGGGACGATATCAAACTAAAAAGCTTCTGCACTGGAAAGGAACCATCAACAAAATAAGAAGACAACCTAACAATTGGGAGAAGATATTTGCAAATCTTATATCAGATAAGGGGTTAATATCCAAAATATACAAAGAATTCATATGTCTAAACAACAAATAAAAAGCCCCAAGAACCCAATTAAAACATGGGCAAAAGATCTGAAGAGATTTCTTCAAAAAACAACACAATTGACCAACAGGCACATGAAAAGATATTCAACATCATTAACTAACAGGGAAATGCAAATCAAAACTACAATGAGATATCACCTCACTACATTCAAAATGGTTATAACTAACAGGACTGGAAATAATAAGTATTGGAGAGGATGTTGAGAGAAGGGAACCCTCATACACTGCTGGTGACAGTGCAAACTGGTGCAGCCACTATGGAAAGCAGTATGGAGTGTCCTCAGAAAATTAAGAATAGATCTACCATATGATCCAGTTATTCCATTGCTGGGTATTTATCCAAAGAACTTGAAAACACAAAGGCATAAAGATACATGCACCCCTATGTTCATTGCAGCATTATGCATAATAGTCAGGACTTGGAAGAAACCTAGGTGCCCATCAAGGGACGAATGGACAAAGAAGATGTGGTATATACACAATGGAATACTACTCAGCCATAGGAAATGATGAAATACGACCATTTGTGACAGTGGATGGACCTTGAGGGTATTATGCTGAGTGAAATAAGTCAGAGGGAGAAAGTCAAACACCATATCATCTCACTCATAAAATATAAAAGCAACAACAAACAAACACATAGCAAGAGAGATTGGATTGGTGGTTACCAGAGGGGAAAGAGGGAGGGAGGAGGGCAAAAGGGGTGATCAGGCGCATATGTGTGGTGATGGATTGTTATTAGTCTTTGGGTGGTGAACATGATGCAGTCTACACAGAATTTGAAATATATTATGATGTACACCTGAAAGTTATATAATGTTACAATTCAATGTTACTGCAATAAAAAATTAAATAAAAAGAAAGGAGGGGGCCGGCCTGGTGGTGCAGCAAAGTTCTCACATTCTGCTTCAGCAGCCTGGGGTTCACTGGTTCAGATCCCCGGTGTGGACATGGCACTGCTTGGCAAGCCATGCTAGGCGTCCCACATACAAAGTAGAGGAGGATTGGCAGCAGATGTTAGCTCAGGGCTTAATCTTCCTCAAGAAAAAAAAAAAAAGGAGAGATAATGAAATAATACAAAATTCTCATTCTCATTTAAAACTACAAATGACAGAAAAATATGAAGAAAGAACAAGGCCAAAAAATAGCAAACAATAACAAATATGATAGATATCAATCTAATTATATCAATAATCACTTCAAACATCAATGTTCTAAATACACCAACTAAAAGAAAGAGATTGTCAGAATAGATCAAGAAATAAGACCCAGTTATAAGTTGTTGACAAGAAACCCATTTGGAATATAAAGACACATGTAGAGTAAAAGTCAGATGATGCAGAAAGATAAACCACACTAAAACTAATCAGAAGACAGTGGGAGTAGCTATATTAATTTCAAACAGAACAAACTCCAGAGCAAGGAAACTTCCCAGAGTCGAAGAGAAGCATTAAGTGCCACGAGGAATCCTTGTGCTGATAGAACTGTTGTGTATCTTAATGATGATGGTGGACACACAGAGCTACACATGTGATGACGTTGCATAGCACTGAGCAAACACACGCAAGAGTTCAAGTAGACCTGGAGAAATCGGAACCAGATCGATGGGCCGTATAATGTCGATCTCCTGGTTGTGATACAGTATTCTAGCTTCTCAAGGTATTATCATGGGAGGAAATCGGATAAAAACACACAGGGTCTCTCCAACTTCTTACAACTGTATGTTGTAAATGTATTACAAGTTGTAATTTCTTACAACTGTGGGTTTACAACTTTATTGAAAGATAAAGTTTAATTTTAAAAAATCATCGTGAGAAAATTTGGGGATTACTTCTTACAGTTTAGTATCATTTTGAGGTACGTATGTTGGGGACACCACAATTCTTTTAATATTTAGGGCTTTCTGAAGGTGCTAATAGAGTTCCAGGTTCTCTAGGTAGTTTTCAGGAGAAAAAGCACACGTGCACACGCACACGCACACGCACGCGCACACACGCCCAATCCCTGAGCTCTGAGAATTCCCAGTCCAGTGCATATGGCGCAGGGGCCTGGACTCCTGCCCGCTAAGGCCCCGGTGCCCCTCTCAGACGCAGGTGGCGCTGTTCACCTCCTTGCTCTGAGACGCCTAAGATATTCAGACACTCTTATTTTCCTCATTTTCTATCGCTGAGGCCATCTTTTCTCTTAATTTAGTTCTAACTTCCAAACCACGACCCCCCGAAATTCTCTAGGATAAAATGAAGTTTGCCAACTCCGCTGTCACCCTCCTGTGTTCAGAGCAGGCGCATCTCTCCCTTTCAGTAGCCCCGCCCAGCCAGATGCAGAGACCAGGGACAGACTTCCACCTGCCAGCTTTCGTGCTCCTCCCCCAACCGGACCATCTTCTGGAATATCACATCCTCCCCCAGTGCAGGGTTTGAAACCCTCACTTCCGTGAAATCAGTATTCCAATTTGGTTCCCTGAAACTGAACCTTCCATGTTCAGCCCATTCTCTATTTTTAGTCAGAAGGCCAGGAACAAGCACCTAAATAAATAAAACAACAATTCCAGATGGTGATAGGCATTTGAAGGAAAAAAAAACCACACATGGATGATGGTATACAGCATGTGAGTACATCAGATAAGGCCTGTCGGTGGGTATGACATTTAACATTTGAACTAAGATGTGACAGTTAGGGAAGCTTTCATGAGAAAGCAGGCAGGAAAGTGGCAGTGAGGAAGGAGTTGTATCCCAGAAGAGAATACACAGACGCAAAGGCCCTGAGGTAGGAGCAGGGCCAGGACCAGGGGAGGGAGGCGAGGCACCGAGGATATACAACCCGAAGAGGCACTCACTCTCAGGGGCTGAGCTTGCACTTGCACAGGCTGAGAGTCAGCACTTGCTTTCATTCTGCAGCCTCAGCATCTCCATCTTCAGCAGCACTGACTCGAAGGGCTGTGCAGGGACAGGGGCAGCCCCTGGAGTGAGTGCCTCCTTAAATGGCACGCCCTTGGAGCCTGGTTGGCTCACCTCATCCAGGCTGTAGGTAAGAACAAGCTTGCAGTTCCGAGGAACAGAAGGAAAGCCTGTATGCCTGGAAAATGATAAACTGTTGCTGAAGACTGGGCAGGAATCAAATGGAGCACGGGCTGATTGACCAGAGAAAGGAGTGTGTATTTTAATTTACATGTGATGCAAAGTTATGGGAGGGTTTCAAGCAGGAGTATGTCTTGATCTAGTTTATATTCTTAAAAGCTCAGGCGAACTTCTTTGTGGATTTAAGTGGGAATGTGTGGAAACAGAGAGCCCAGTAAGGAGGCTATTGTTTGGGTCCAGATAAGACAGGATGATGTTTTGGACAATGTCAAAGCAGGAAATGGAGAGAGGTGTACAGATTGAAATGAATTTGGGTACAGCATGAGAGCAACCATTTGGCTGAAATGGTGTGGTTCCAGGAAAGGTTGCAAGTGGGGAGTGTGGTGGAAGACTGCGAGATTGTGAGTCACATTTCCACCACATGATTTGAGACTCCACTACATATCAGTGGGTACTGTAGAAAGAACACACGGCTGGGCAGACAAAACCACCCTCTCTTTCCTCCCTTGCCCCGGCTCTCCTCTCAGCATGTGGCCTGGCATCTTCTCTCCACACCATTGACTCACTAGATGTCAATCTTCTTTTCCATTTACTTGTTGTGGGACCTCAAGCACCTTAGTTAACCTGGCCAGGTTTCAGTTTCCTCACTTGTAAAAGGGAAAGGATAGCAATATCTGTCTCTGCTGTTAGGAATGAGGAGTAAATGGGAAAATATGTAATGAACACTTTGAAAAGTGCCTGACACATTGTTCATGCTTAATAAGTTATTGTTACTTCACTGAGAAAAGTGAAGCCATTGTTTAAGAATTTCCTCAATTTCTGCCTATGAATGATCTAAATCACACTGAATTTTGCTTCCTTTATTCTTGTATAATTGGAAGGCACTGCTCTTCTGACCCAGTTTAATCCTTCCACCTGTATCTGGAGCCTGACCTGCCAGCCTCCTTTGGGTCTCTGCTCCATCAGGTATTTTCTCGTTTTCTGCATCTTCAGTCTCTCTCAACTAATATTTCTCCCAGACACAAAAAATATAAACATTCAGTCTGCCCTTCCTGTTGCCAATTTCTCAGCCTCCTTAGCTTTGTCTTCCATCGCAATAATTCTCTCTTCAGTTATGTTTAATCAGTTATTTTTTTAATGTAGCTACAATTATCTTTTTCAGTTTCAACAATTATATTTTTTACTTCTATATACTATATTTGGTTATTTTTCAAACATATCTATATTAACAACATAGTATATAGTTCTTTTCTCATATTTCTATTCTTTCTTGGATGTCTTTAATCCTTTTAAACATGTTTATTTTACAGCTTCAAATAGCTTTATTATTTGCAGTTCTCGCAGGTACAATCCTGCTGTTTACTGTTTGCTGGCTCTTGCTCCTGTTATATCACCTACTCAAAGTTTCTATAACTTTCCCATTGTAAGTTCATCTTCAGTGACATTTACATTTTATCTGTTGGATTCTCATTGGCCTAACTTGAGGAAGTGAGGCTTGCTTTCAGCTTCAGGGGTATCACTGGCCTGGGACCATGTTTATGTTATTTCTTAGCTTTGGGCTTTCGAGACAGTGAGGGGTGTACAAATTGGAACCCAAAACCATGGGAGGCAAAGGCAACAGCTATAAATGCTCAGAAAAAGGTTCCCCGCTCCTCCCCCCACCCACACACTACACAGAATAAGCTGAGCTACTTTCTTTGTTTTCTTTATACCTTGTATCCCTGGGAAATTTTTCCCGTGTACACTTTGACAGATGTTTGAACCCCTCAGAGGTCCTGGTTGTACGTGAGGATACTAACTCAGTCCAGGCAGGTCCAAGGGCCTGGCTCCTGCCTGCAGGTCTCCCAGGTCCCAGAGACTAGCAAACCCTGCCAGAGTGCTTGCTTCTGCTTTGATTTTTCATTCTCTAGCTCATATTCTCTCTGTCCTCTATCTCATGATCCATGAGGATTTTGTTTATTTTCTTGGGGGCTCAGCTACACATTTAAAAGTATTTTTTCAAATATATTTTATGCAGAGTTTCTAAGTATTTTAGCAGGAGGTGCTTGGGTTATCTGGTCCCTCTGTACTCAAAAGATCCTCAGATTAGCAACATCATTTGGATGTTTATCAGAAATGCAGAGTCTTAGGACCCACCCCAGACCTACTGAATCGAAATCTGCATTTTAACCAGACCTCCAGGTAATTTAAAGTTCAGCAAGCACATTTCCAAACAGATGTAATACTCTTTGTAATGGTTAAGTCTGATCATGCAGTGTCTGTCCAGCACCTGCAGTAAAGCATTTGGATCTGTGCTGTGTCCTGTCTGTAAGCTCTGCTCCCTCTGCTGAAGCTGTGCTCTGCTCTGCTCTGCCTCTGGGTGCAGCACAAGGGCTGCTTCCCATGGGGAGCCTTCCTGCTGCCCAGCTAAGGGCCCTCTTACGTTCTTCCATAGGGTCCAGCCCCGGCTTCTGTGCTTACACGTTGAGCAGTGTGATGTTTCCCTCCCCAGTCTCCTACAGACCCCGGGAAGGCGGAGACTGTCTTTCCTCCAGCACTGAACCTGGCACGCTGCAGGCATTTGACAACATTCACTAAGGGAGTAAATGAATGACTGAGGGATGACCAATGCAGTCAGAAAATATGGGGTAGGATCACAGAAGACCAAGGAAAGGACAGCCTCAAATTAGCTAATCCTCTATGGCTGGTCGTAGAATACTGACTTTGCCAATCCATTCAAGTCCCACAACTATATCCAGGGATGTTAACTCTGAAAGTAATATGTGCTTTATAAATATTTACTTAAAAACTATTTTTAACCTTTTTTCTTTGATACACATTTGAAAAGGTGTGCAATGATGGTGTGTATGTGTGGATAAGACCGCATACTGCTGCTTCCAGGTTCCTCTAGTTTCACACAGTTCGGTGGGGATGCGGAGTCTGCAGGAAGGAGGGAAAGAGGCCAGAAGTTCGCAGCTCACAAATATTGCAGATCCCCTGCGTGTATCTCAGGAAGACCTTCTGTTTAACAAGCCCCCTTCCAGATACGTCTGCTCAAGACGACACTCTATGAAGAGTAACGGTAAGGATTCCTTTTTCCTTTCTTTCTTTTTTTTTCCTTTTTCTGTTTAAGATTGGCACCTGTGCTAACATCTGTTGCCAACCTTTTTTTCTTTTCTTCTTCTCCCCAATGCCCCCAGTACATAGTTGCATATTCTAGTTGTGAGTGCCACTGATTATGCTATACGGGAGGCTGCCTCAACACGCCCTGACAAGTGGTGCCATGTCTGCACCCAGGATCCGAACCGATGAAACCCTGGGCCTGGGCCGCTGAAGCAGAGCGCACCAACTTAACCACTCGGCCATGGGGCCGGCCCCCTTTCTCATCCTTTTAACCAAAGTGTATTCTAAATCCTCCCAGAAAAGCTTTCTGGTATTGTTCTCTAATTGGTGGTATTGCTTTGCATCAGGGTATCGATTTTAATTTTAATTTTCACCAAAAATGAAGTTAAACATTGTTAACTGTGAGCTTTTGTCATCTGTGGAGCACTCAATTATGTTTTAATGACTGTTTTGCAGTGAAGTAATATTCCTGTTTCCCTCCTCTGAGGAAACAAATTCTCTAAGATTTTCAGAACCCAGCTATCTTACAATGGATTTGCTTCCTCTCATTACCCATATCCTGTCACCATATTCACACTGCTGCTCAGCGTTCTAACTCTGTGTGCCAAGGTAAATAAGTAACACTTCAGAATATCCAACAACTCCAGCTTAATAACCGTCCAGCCACAGAATTAGAGAAATGCCATTTACCAGACATAGCAGCTCACTTTTTCTTTCTTTCTTTAATTTCCTTAAGGTCTTTGGCAGTTCCGTCTGGAAAAGTAAAAGTTCTTTACCCAAAAGACATTTAGTAATTTAAACTCCCCTTTCAGATGGTCTCCAGCAAGAAATGGAACAGAGGTGGGGAGGCCGGGAGGGGCGCTCACTGCAGCTGTGAGGAGCAGTCTTGGCTGAGGACACCTCGTCCCCCCACAGCCATGGAACCGCCAGCACCAGTGGAGCCATTCCGCAGAAGGCCGAACAGCCCAGTGCCCAGGCTTCTCATGAGCACTTCTCACCCTTGCCTCTCTGTTTCGCAGGACCCCTTCTGCAGGGCTGGGATTTACACAACAGAGGGGAATGTCAGCAACAGCCCAGCCTGCTTCTTCCAATTACCCCTGTCCTGCCCCAGGCAGCGAGTGCTCAGCTCCATCCTCTGCCTCATGTCTCAAATTTGGAACGCAGTGAAAACCCCTGCTTTTTCTTTGGCTTCAGATGGCTTTATTTCCACTTTTCTTCCCTCCATGATGCGCAGGATACTCTTTCTGAAAGGTGGACTCGACGTCCAACCACTCTGACTACATTCGACTAAAACCCCAAGACAGCCCCATAAAAACCACACAGGCTTTTGGGTGAGCTACCAGGAGGTTGCTGCCATTGCTAGTTTTTTCTTGAAGCATAAACCATTTTCCGGGCCCTGCTGTGCCTGGTGCTGCCCAGCTGGTGAGGGAGCCCCTGCCAGGTGCTGAGGAGTTAGATGTTCCGTCTAGCATGCTCAGCCATCCTTCTTCATCAGGCAATTAGAGTCTGTTTGGGGATATGAGGTCCTGAGTGTCTGTAGTCTGCTTCTTCCATCAGCTGCTTTCACTCTCACATCTGTGATAAGCAGCATCTCAAGCATGAGTCTCCGGGGTGAAACTGAGCATCCAGAGGAAAAGCCGTTCTGACCGAGAGCCAGAAGACCCAAGTGTCTTCCAGCGGAGATGCGCCTCCTCAGCCGAACGTTACCGCATCCAGAACAGATGTCAAACTCATCTCTTTCCTCCAGGGTCTGACAAAAGAGCAAAATCCCAGAAGCCAGGCTGCATTTCCACCCAGCCCAGCTGGGGTGAAGGCTAAATGGAGAATGTGTTTCACGTTTGTATTCCCTCCTAACATCGCTGACAGGGGAGGGATCACTCACCTGCCTGGATTAGAGGCAGAGGAAAAAAAATGGTACTTTATCTGGTAGGTTCTGCTGCAGCCAAATTGCTACCCAATTTAAGAACTTTGGAAAAGTGAGGAAGACAAGAGAAATAGCATTTATTGAGCACCATTTATTTATTCATCAGACATTTATTAGGTGTTTGCTATGTGCTAGGCAGCATGCCTCATGGTATGTTTCTAAGACTTACTGTGATTATTTTACTTAATCCTCAAAATAACACTGTGTTCTGGTCTTGGGGTGAGTATGGGTCTAGCCTCCACTTCTACGGAGGAGGGAACTGAGGCTCCTCCAGGGCACACAGCCTGTACGTGGTAGAGCAAAACTTTGAAGCCAGTATGTTTTCAGTTCAAAGTCTGTGCAATTTCTAGCACACCATGATGCTCTTAGAGTAGCATATGAAATGATGTCAAAAAATTATGACTGTTTCACAGAGTTGTAATGCCAGTTAAATACTAAAATCATGATGGTGACGTTATCCAAAGAAAAGCTTGTTGGTAGGGTGCTGGGCGCCCTTTCAGTATTTTTATTTCAGTATTTTCAGTATTGGGTATAAAAGTAAAACAAAACGACATGAATGATGCTGTGAATCTGCTCTGCGGGGGGACAGTGCTACACAGAGCAGTCTTGGCGCGACCGTAACACGCCAGGGAGGACCAAGGACACAGCCTCATACACAATGACAGAACTGCATCATCAAAAAGGACAATCCATGCAACAGCTTGACTTTCTTAATACTAAAAATATAAATATTTCTAATTCTAGGTGTACTTAATTATGAAATCTTGATATGTACATAGTTTAAAAATCTTTAACTGAAGAAGACACGAAATATTCATTTAAGTAACCAAATATTTAATGAGAATCTACTTCATACCAGGAACTATGGTTGGCCCTGGAAACACAGAGATTAGCGACACCCTTTTTACCCCAACAGGAATTACAACTTACAAAAAGCCTACAAAACTTACAAAAAGCAGAATTTTGCTTTAAACAGCCTTTAACATATGTGCTTCAATTGGGTCCTGGTTTGTCACAAGCACTTTGACCCTCAGCAAATCAAGGTAGCATGGTGGAAATTAGGGTTTTGGACCCTGACCTCAATCCTCACCAGGTTTCAATAAATGGAAACTCTTCCAATAGCTAAAAATAAGTGTCTTTATGTCTTTAGGTCATAGCTTCCTCATCTATAAATCAAGAAGTTTGGTTGATAGGCATGCCATCTTGGAACTCTGTTATCTATAATTCTTTGAACTTGTATTTTCAAAAATAAAGGTCACCCATAGAGACAGTGGAGACCGTGTCACAGTCAGTCACTAATATGAGGGAGGGAAAAGTAAATTAAGACTGATTTTTCTACTGCAACTTCTATTCCTACCAAATCATAGAATTTATTTCCTTCTCTCTGCCCGTTGTACCTCCACACGGCTGTTAACCAGACTTCAATTTGACGGGTTTAAAATTCCATCTCATTTCTTGTCCACCGTAAGCTCAAGTAGCTAATGAGCAGAAAACTGACCAGAAGACGGAAAACAGGATAAAATAGCCAAAGCACTAGGATAATAACAAAGAATGTGACAGCTGAGAACTGACTGCCACTTGTTAACCTTCTCAGGGAGCTTCTTGAATAAATAGAAGTGGTTTAATTTTTTAATAAGGTTTATTTTTCAAGACCCTCCCCCACCAGGATAGGAAAAAGATAGGTAAAATATGATCACTTATTAAAAATTGTTTCAGGCATTCAAAATCAGAAGAAAGAAAGATGAAGCATAAAGAAGAATCTTGGCACTTTCTAGAAAGACAACAAATTGTAAACGATTGAAAACATCTAAGTCGTCAGCATTCCCTGGCATGAGCTCAATCTGCTGCCCTCTGTGACATCCCAGTTACAGTCTCAGAGGTGGCTCCTGTCACTGACCCCCCAGCAGCACCTCCAGCGGGTGTGTGGTCCCCGGGCAGCCTCCCCGCAGGTGTGCAGCTCTCAGCAGCTGCCCACTTGCCCTGCGTGGTGGCGCCCACTGGTCGTGTTTACCAGCTCTCAAGCGCCTGTCCTTCACTCCAGCTGTCATTTGATCACCCACATTCTGGATTCTGCACAAATACAGTTCTCTCCACCTCTGCAACACCTCTACAGGGCGGCTCCTTCAAAGAACCTAACATTTTAGAATAAAGCTAGAGATCTACTGGTTTCTCATATCCCACCCCCACCCCTGTCTACACCCAACACACACACACACACACACACACACACACACACACTTCGTTCATGTGGAAGCCAAGGTTCAGACTTTTTAAAGCGCCTCGCCTCAGTGCACTCATCCCTCAGTGCTCATGCCCCCATGTGAGTCTCCTGAAGATGGTAATTAAAGGAGTTCTTGAGATGCAACTTTGTCACTCCACAGAGCTCCACCAGGGAAGACATGTGCTCCTGCACAGCATCACACTCCTTGCTCCCTCTTCACTCTGATTTTGCTGGAAAAAAGAAACACCACCATGGGAAGTCTTCCAAGGAAACGTGATGTCTGTTTTGTCACTTCATGAAGGCCATGTCTAAACTTGGGCACTAAAGGACAATGACACAAGAGTGGTAGAAAGAGCATGGTACCTGGCAACAGGTTATGTCATAACCACTTGTTAATTTTATAACTTTATATGAGTCATGAAAACATTTTCATGTTCTAGGATTGAACTTAGTGTATGAAATTAATTTGTAAACAGTGAAATTGTTGAGAATAGTGGATTAGGCAAAAGTTCCACTTTTCCTTTTATATAGAATCCTCTCTCAGCAAGGAACAGAAAGCAGATGTGGAAAGAAGTTCAAGGTACAGTCCTGAGTGGGCTACCATCCCCAAGCTAGTTATACAAGCTAAACTCCAAAAGGGGCCCTGAATTTTAAAAAAAGAAAGGAGATGTTTAGTCATAGTAGTTTGTCAAATGCGCTGTAGTCACCCTCTGGATTTGTATAGCTCTTTATAGCTTACAAACAGCGTTCTCTTTAGTGAACTGCAGTCACAGTATTGTTAAGCAGTAAATCCAGGTCTTGAAACCCGGTCTTCTAACTCTTACTCTAATGTCCTTAGCAGTTCATCAGACACTAAAATTTCAGTGGTGAATCTGAAATAGATTATGAAATAGGAAGGCTGTCCACGTGAATTTAGGACTATGGCTTTTGAATAGACCAAACAGAATATTAATAGTTGAAGAGACCTTGCACTAATTAGGAAGACAATGCCACATCTTACACACAGATAAATAGAAGCCTGAATGGTAAAGTAACATTCTCAGGTTTGTGAAACGGTCTAATATGCATCCTTGGCTGCAATTCAGCTATTGAGATGTGCATACTCTATCCACCCTGGGCACATGCACACCCTCCTGCCAGCATGCAGATCCCCGATTCAGTCAGACGCCCAATTGTATTCAGCCAAGGAGGGCCATCTCGGCCAGCTTACCTTGAGGATCCCACCCGTTTCCCAGCAATAGGTAAGTACATTGGCATGCCGTGTAATTCAGGCCAAGAAGGAGGGAGAGGAGGTACACTGAAGGGCTTCTGGGTGAGGTTTCCCCACAAAGACTTAAGATAGAGGCATCGGGCAGCACTTCTTCCTGCCCCTGGATGTCGTTGCGTGTGGATGTGATGCCTAGAACTGCCTCAGGATGAACTCGACTTAGAAAATGAATTGATTAACCTTGCATTATTTAAATTTAGACCTTTGTTTAAGCAACATAACACGTTCTTATTATTTTAAACCACTTTGTGTTGTAGTGCCAGGCATTGCGCTTAAATAATGTATAGAAGCATAAAATATCTGTACGGATGGAGGGGTGGATGTGTATCAGTGTAATTGTATAACTATAACCAGCTATTATTTAATCCTCATGATAAGCCAGAGACGAAATTATTTTGTGCATATTACAGAAAAGGAAACAGGCTCAGAGAAGTTAAATGATTTGCCCAAGGTCATACAGCCATTGAGTGGCATAACAGATTCCAACCCATCCTACCTGAGACAAAGCCCACGTTTTCTTCTCCTTCCTAATACCATTTAGAAATATGGGGAATATCTGAACAGTAACAAATTGTTTCCATTTCAAATTCTGACACTACAAATAGTAGTTGACAATATAAGCCGGGGTGACTACCCAGAGAATGGCTTTATGAACTCTCTAAACAAAATTAGAACTAATTTCTCTACTATTGAGCAGTTACTCAGAAGTTCAACAAGAGAGATAGCTAGGATGACTGCACAGTCTATCATCTAGTTCAGAACGCTTTGGAGAATGAAAAGATATACTGTCAATAATGAAGCCATCACAACAGACATGTGCCTGTATATACCCAGGTGTGTACCCAGATTCTTCTAGGGTAACTGGGGTCTATGGTCAACCTAGAGATAGCCAAGGAGCGTGCCCTGGGTCTTCCTCTCTGTTAGAAACATCATCATAAAGGAAAATACATAGGAAATTATGAGAATCATCTCATCCTTTCCCTGAGTAACTGAATCACTCTATTTCTGTACCCTTCCACATTACATTTCATATTAATAATTTGTTCTGAAATTAAAAAGAAAAATACAGCTGAGGAGTTTGGGGGTGACTTGGGGGTTGGAAGCATATAGTTCCAGATAGACCTCAAGCTAGATAAGCAGTAATAATGGTACTTATCATTTTACCAGTGACAGCAGAAAAGAACAATGTAGGAGAGGAGAAACTGTGCCATGAAAAATTGAAATAAAGAAGAAAACAAAATAGAGAGAAAATACAAAAGAGCTGGTCCTGAAAGAGAGCTGGTATCCAGGAGCGTATTTTACTTGCCCTATTTCACCATAACCCTGGGATACTTTTAATTACTTGGCTCTTTTACAAACAGCGCCTGACTATTTTGTCAGAGGGTCAAGGATAACAGCGGGACCTGCCCTTTCCTGTGCTTAAAGGGACGCCACCTCCATATACTTTCAGGGACGCCCAACCTGGAACGACTCGTCAAGAAGGACACGCATTTTTCCTGAGCTATCTTTCCCCAAAAAAAAGCCTTTCCCAGAGACCGTGCTTGCTAAGCCCGTGAGAAGAAGTCGGCATCATCAGACACTGTCTAATAACCCAGAATAAGATTTTGTCTGAGGGGCAGCAAACGCCTAGTTGGTCTCATACTTAGTACTCACAGTGAGACATGTCCAGACAATGGAATTAGAGGACACGAGAAGGAAAACCAGTGAACAAAATGCTGATGATTTAAAAACCCTGAATTTTGGAGAAAAATATGACATGATTTTTTCTTTTACCTTTTTTCCTCCCAGTTCAGGAAATGTGCCCTTTTTCTTAAATGACATTAATTACATTTTGCTCACTAACCCATTAGATTAAAACATTCCTTTAATAAGCTTCAATAAGATTTAATCTGGGAATTTATTATACACTAGAGCTAATTAAAAGGGCGCTTGTGTAGAAAAATCCAGGCTGTTTCTACGTAAGAATATAAAAACCATGTCCACAGGAGAGTTAAAAAGGATTATCATTTTCATATTTGTTACTTCTTCTTTAAATCTTATATTTTGCTTGTCTCCTTAACTGTAAATCTTTAAGATTGCATAACCCCAATTAAGAAAAATAAGAAGCAAACCAAGAGCCAGTATTCAGAGAGGAATGCTCTTGGCTAAGGCCCCAGATATTTTTTGTATCTCCAGTGAATTGCTTGTAAAATTTCCAGGAAGTTTGGGAAAACTTTGCATTGACATCACTCAGCAAACCTTGGAAAAGCTTTACCAGGGGAAAGATTGGAGGCCAAGCTGACCGTCTGGGGTACTGAGCCTACGGTATTTGTAGACTTGCTTAATGCTGATGAATTTTGCAGAAATCTCCATTCCCTCCTTTCCTCCTACACTTCTAGTCTCTTTATTGAGAAATAATTTAATAAGTTAACCATATTTTGTTTTATCTTTTCTCTAGGTTTTTTCCCTTCTCAGAGTTTCCTTGTTTATTTTTGTTAAAATAAATACTTTTCTATTATGGTATGGAAGAGCAAAGAATCTAAATTTAAGTTTGTTTATTTTAAACTATGAAAATGTATTGTCAGCCAACATAATCGAAAGGTTTATACATAAAAATACTATGTTATTTTTTATATTTAAAATTATTATGTTTGAGGGGTTTGCCTATTTTAATTTAAAATGGAAGTCATTTTGAATCACCATTTTAACTGGATGGGTTTTTTTCCTCCTGTATTTCCATTTTAATTAGCACAAATTAGTGTCACATTTCACAAGAAACCTTTAGAATTTTATATTAATTGTATAGGTTAATTCAAATTGATATTAGAATAGTAGATTGAACTACAAACAATATATTAGTGAAATAGGGAAAAGATTATCTCCCTTAAAATACTACTACTAAATGTGAGTGCCACAGAGAAATACTATATTAGTAAGAATAAATTTTTGAGGAAAAACATGTGAACCAAAAAAAGAGTGAGCATTTACGTGTTATAATGTTCACTGCTATGTATTCTGGTCCAAGACTTTTTTGGTAACAACTTTGTTGAGATATGTCACGTATCACATGACTATTTACACTGTGCCATTCAATAGTTTTTATTATACATGTGCGTATGCACAGATACGTGCAACCCTCATCACAGCCAAATTTGGATCATTTTCAATACCTTAACACAAAACTCCATACCTTTAGCTATGCCCCCCACCTCCCATCCCTTCTTCCCACCGCCCGTCCTGGGCAACCACTAACCTATATTCTTTGTCCACCGATTTGCCTTTGTGGACACGTTATATAAATAGAATCAGGTAACATGTGATCTTTTATGCCTATCTTCTTTCTCTTAGCGCAATGTTTTCCAGGTTCATCCGTGTTGTAGTACGTATCAGTACTTCATTTCTTTTAGTGGCTGAGTGAAAGCCTTTTTCAGTATCTAGATTTGAATTCGCTTTTGTCTCCTTATTAAATGGCTTAAAATGAAATTCTATTAAGTATCTTACATCTCAGTATACAGTGGTTCTTCAAAAATATGTTGCTTTTAAATTCTTCACATTCTAAATTTTTCTGTATCTTGCTAACTGTTGCTTTAAAAATATAATGCATAAGTCAAGTAAGACATCCTCTCCTTCTGAAATCAATCAACAGAACTACATGTTCAGTAAAAATAAAAATGACTATTTGTTCAATAGGATTGGTTCTCCTGAAGGAATCAATAGGGTAAGATTTATTATGGATATTCTGGGAGAAACTTTTACAACTGAAAGCATTCCAGGCATGTTTCATGTTCTCACATGATAGTTATTACTCACTGAAGACATTATGCATTGAAACGCTTGCATGCGAGCTTCTTAGCCGGATGTCTGCCACACAATGTGCAAAGCTCTTTACATCTTCATGTTATTTGAATGTTTATGTCGATTTAATCCACAATTTTATGGATTAGATGTCAACATCTTTCCAGTTTACAGATGGGGGAACTGAGGCTTGAGAACATTCTGGAAGTTTCTCAAGATCACACAGCTAGGGAGTAGCAGAGCCAGGATTCAAATCCAGAGTGTAGTTTCAAATCCTAGTATCAAAACCCAGAGTCTAAGTTTTTGTTCTCCAAGATTTCACTATGAAAATTTTCTAAGATATGAAAAGGTTGAAACAATTTTACATGGGATACTGACCACCTCAATGCTCCAGTTAACATTATACACTATTTGGTTTATCACTTATCTGTCCATTTACCCATCCCTCTTTCCATCCACCAGCCCATAGTATTATTTCAATTCATTTCATAGCAGAGCCCAGGTTCTGGTATTAGGTAGCTCAAAGCCTAATTCACGGCTCAGCTACTTTATAGTCTCTCTGGCTGGGCCTCCATTTCCTCGTCTGTAAAGTGGAAACAATAATAGTGCTATGGAAGGTTATTTGTAAACTTGGTCACAATACTCCTCCTGGATCTCTGCCTCATTGTAATGTGAGCTTACAATCCTTCCCATCAACCCTTCCCAAATAGGTGCAGTCTATTCCCCTCCCTTTGAATTGAGGCTGGCCTTGTGACTTGCTTTAGGCAGTAGAAAAGCAGGAGATATGACCACTTGCCTGTTTTGTACATAGGGTTCAATAATCTTGGGTTTGTCCACTCTTTCTCATAGAAATCTGCCCAGCTGCTACGTGAAGAAGCTTAGGCTGGAATGCTGACAATGAGTTACCACACGGAGCCGAGAAAACAACACAGCTGAGGACCTTCTAGACCAGCCAGCCCCCAAATGACCCAGCAGCTGACCAGAGACTCAAGAGGGAGCCCAGAGAAACCAGAAGAATCACCCAATCATTTCTAGTTTGAATTGCCAACCCGCAAAGAATCAAGAGCGACACAAATGGTGGTTGTTTTAACCCACTAAGTTTTGGGGTAGAACACAATAGAAAACTGAGGTGAGCATCTAATTCACAGAGCTATTGTGAGGATTAAAAAAAGGTGACACATATAAGATACTTCGAAGTGTGTCTGCCATATAGGAAATTATCAGTAAACACTCTCATAGTTCAGCAGCAGCAGTAGCAGCATCAACACCATTATTGAGGCATAACCTGCTATAGTTTCTTGACGGCAACTCTAAGATCCACCTCCTTCCTGACTGCAATGTTTTTTCCCTTCTCTTCTTTCTTAGAAACATGTCACAGTCCAGCCCAAATGCCATATCCTTGGAGAAGTCTCCTTTGGGTTGCCTACCAAATCAGCTTTGTCCTCTCTTACGTGCTTTGTTTATTCTACTCATACCATACTGTAATATACATATTTGCGTTAGTGTCTCTCCCAGAATCCAGAATGCATCTCATTCACATTTGCTACCCCAGCAATAGCACGGTACCTGTTAATATTCATTGAATAAACGGGTAAAAAGAAAAGACTCATTGTGTTTTATGCCAGGAGCTCAAAGTCCATATTTGGTATCCTTATTCTAGTTATGTGGCATATCGCCTTAATCCATTCATTTATTTTCAAACCAAGTAGCTTCTTCAAAATAACATTAAATTCCACATGTGTTCTTGGAATCCTGCATTTATAAGTACATCATGGCCTATCTAAAATTTTATCAGAGCCCACCCACACTTTAAATTACTCTAGGTTATTTATCCAAGAGATTTATGCCACAATACCCAATATTCATAATTGAAGGTCTTTATGGAGCAATATGTGAATGTATTTATGTGTTGTTAAATGAAGCTGTTCACTCGTGTCCAGGCAAGCATTGATTTGTTTATGGTTAGACCTGGCCATTTCCTCTCTGGAGAAGACAACTTGGTAATTTGGTAAACACTTAATGATAAAAGAATTAGTAAAGAAGAAATACAGCCTAGCTCATTAAAGCCCTGTGAAAAAACAGTATAATTACACATCTCATACAACCCGCCAATCTTCTGACTTGTCAGTTCACCCCTAACTGTCTGCCTTTGCTTCCTTTCTTCCTCCACGCTGATTGTCACGTTTAACCAGGTGGCACTGTGGGACACAGAAACCACATTTAAAGCAGGCATTAAAAAGGCAAGGGAGGGCAAAGGGCATACCCTGTTGACAATTTCAATTAATGACTTTTGAAGATAAATTTTAGAACCCTTTTATACGTAGTCTGTGTTCAGTGGTTGCGTTTCATCACTGTTATTCAAAGCAGACTTCTGATGAATCGTCACTCTAGCGGGAAGCAGAAATTTGAGGCGGGCTTCTCTCATGGGCCTGGGTAACCATAACTTGTCTGTGGCTCATTTCGTTACCTCCACTTGTTTGGCTAGACTTGCTGGTCCTTTGGAACTTGCTTGGGTCCCACATCCCTGAGGAAAACTATGATCCAAAATGTTCTGGGTTGAGCAGAGCTCTTCTGTAGCACCTCTGTCCACCCCTTCTCCATAGCAATAGGACTGTCATTGTGTGTCTTTGCCAGTAAAGCAGGAGCTTTGGGGGTTTGTAGGTTTTGTTTTCTGTCTTTTCATTTTTGTTTCCCTATCCTTCATCCAACACCTTGAGCAGAAAATTCTTTGGTAAGTGGTGGGGAGATGAATGAGTGAGGAATATTTAATAATTCAAAGCTCTGTGCTAAACTCTGTGGGGGATCCCAAATGTTGCCATACACCCCCTCAGCAAAGTCACAGTCGAGTTGGGGAGCTAGGACCTGCACACACAAAATGTCAAATCACCTCTTCGACACGTCTCTCTTCACTCTCTTCACGTCTACCTCACATACTGCCTGGGATCTTATCGTTTCAATCCAACATTGATGAGCAGTCAATAGTAACATACTGTTATGTTTTAGGAGATATTTAGACTTAATTGGTCCTAAAACTGCAGTCAAGATCTGCAGGCTATGTCTAAATGTACAGATTAATTATTTAACTGAACTCGCTTTATTTTTAATGTAGGTTATGGATTGGTAAGCTAGTCAATAAAATCAATATGGTTACAGCAGGTAGCATGGTCTCATGGTCAAATATGCAGCTCCGGTTTCCTACTCACAACAATAAAAAGTGGACAGATCAGCATTACCTCCAACGCAAGAAAAACAGAAATATGTCTCCAAGAAAATTTCCCATGACCCCTTTTTAGTTTTTAGAACATTTGAACCATTTTTAGGTATACAGTCTGTTGACATTAAGTACATTCACAATGTTGTGTGATCATCTCCACTAACTGTCTCCAGAAATTTTTTATCATCCCAAGCTGAAACTCTGAACTCATTTAACAAAAACTTTCCTTTCCGTTCCTCCCTCCCTCCAGCCCCTGGCAACCACCAGTCTCCTTTCTGTCTCCATGAATTTGAATATTATTCTATTGTATATGTATATCACGTTTTGTTTATCTATTCACCTATGGATGGACGTTCGGGCTGTTGCCATGTTTTTGCTCTTGTGAATAATGCTGCTATGAACACGGACGTACAAGTGTCTGTTTTGCTTTCAGTTATTTTGGGTGTGGACCTAGGAGTGGGATCAATGAATCTTATAGTAATTCTATGCTTAACTTTCTGAGGAAGTGCCATACTGTTTTCTACAGTGGCTATATTTTACATTCCTACCAGCAATGCACAAGTGTTCCAATCCCTCCACATCCTTGCCAACACTTTTTATTTCTCACTCTTTTTTTTTATAATAGCCATTCTTATGAATGAAAAATGGTATCTCATTGTGGTTTTGATTTGCATTTCCCTTATGGCTAGTGATGTTGATTATCTTTTCCTGTACTTATTGACCATTTGCATATCTTCTTTGGAGAAATGTCTATTCAAGTCTTTTGCCCATTTTTTAATTGGGTTGTTTGTTTGCAGTTGTTGAGTTGTAGGAATTCTTTATATATTCTTGATATTAATACCATATCAGATATATGATTTGCAAATATTTTCTCCCGTTCTGTGGGACGTCTGTGTGACATAGTGCCCTTTGATAGTGCCCTTTGATGCACAACATTTTTAATTTTGATGAAGTCCAACTTTTCTCTTTTTTTCT
The DNA here is from genome assembly GCF_041296235.1 of Equus asinus. Lineage (NCBI taxonomy): Eukaryota > Metazoa > Chordata > Mammalia > Perissodactyla > Equidae > Equus > Equus asinus. The sequence continues at coordinate 14,694,910 of NC_091818.1, forward strand.
CTTGTTGCCCATGCTTTTGGTGTCATAGCCAAGAAATCATTGCCAAATCTATTGTCATCAAGATTTCCCCTATGATTCCTTCTAAGAGTTTTATAGTTTTTGGTTCTTATATTTAGATCTTTAATCCACTTTGAGTTAATTTTTGTATATAATGTAAGATAAGGGTACAACCTCATTCTTTTGTATGTAGATATCCAGTTTTCCCCATACCATTTGTTGAAAAGACTATATTTTCCCCATTGAATGATCAGTCTTGGCATCCTCATTGAAAACCCTTTGACCAGATATGCAACAGTTTATATCTGTTCTCTATTCTACCCGTATCCTTTTTTACTATTTTCCGTGTACTCAGAAACTACATATGCTGGTACTATGCACTGTGTTAGAAAAAAAATAAAGTAAAGAATTAGAACCTTTAAAAGATGCAGACTTAGCAAAGTAATGAGAAGAAGGTGTCTGTTACTTCTTGCCAAGTAGAATACCCAGAATAGAATCAATAAGATTAGTGGGTACTGTATGGACTGGAAACAGTAGACAAAGGACTCCCTTAGGATGAATGACTTTTTAAGAATCTATTGAGAGTTCCCAAAGTATCCAACCCTTGCATTGAAGAGCTGAATTTATCATTCTTCCTATACTACATCTTAATTTTCTTTAACGGACAATTACTTATGCATCCAGAAATTGTTCTCTCTTGCTCTTTTCTACCATTTACTTACTATATTGTTCTGCATCTTAAGGCATCTTGCACTGATTGATTATGAGTATCTCCAATGACAACAAAGTACACATGGAAGAGCTGCACAGAAACTTAAACTATCCTTATGTGCCTTTGTTTCTCTTCCCACCACCAAAATTTTCATCCACTCTATAACTTAAGCACTTATAAATATGGAGACAAGAAAGAAAAAGTTTTATTCAGTCTAACGTGATTCATTCCACATAGAAGCCTCAAGGTTACAATTCGAGAAGAAAACTGAATCCCACAGAGCTCCCTTTTGTAGAGAAATTCAGACCCTTAGAATATTCACTGATGACCTCACTGACTGACGACTCACTCAGCTTGGAGACTGCAGTCTGGTTGACTAAAGTAGCCCTGGTTAGGTTTCTGCTCGAGATCTTAATGGTTATCCACAGGATCCTTCTCTCAGTATCTTAAGAACTTCTTGCCCAAAGAATCTGCACTTGTCAAACACTAACAACAACTTCATCCTTGTCCACTTGTTCACAGGCACACACACTCATTATAATTGTTAACCTTCAAGTCTTACCATATACTTTTCTATATTGCATAAGAATTTCTCCAACATTTCCCAGCCAAAGCCATTGTTCAAAGCCCACAGGTGGCTTGGCAGTCACCACATAGTGGAATTCTAGATTCTTCAGCTCATTTCCTTCCTCTGAATGCACTCTTGACCCAGCCCTAAGCAGAAAGCACCTCAAGGCAGGATTGTGTTCATCTTTGGCACAACTTCATCCATTGTGCTTGGCCTTAGATGTCTCTGCCTCATATAAATATTAAGTAATATCAAGACAATGACTGCTCTTTCCTCTAGAGGGAAGGGGATGTTTTCCACTATTTACTTTCACCTTCCTCTCGTTTCATTTACACATTTCAACCAAAAACTTTAATTTAAAAATAACCAAAAAACACGCATGTACAAATTAAACCTAATTTTCTGCACATTGCTATAAAGCTTTAAAGAAATTTTTAATTTCTCTTACACTTTGGCAGATCATCATCAACGCTGCTTCGGATACTCAGAAAAAAATTATTGGAATAAAACAGAAAGAAAACATGAAAAATGAAATGACACTTGTTCTAACAGAGTCACGAAAACTCCACACAGTCTCATAAGCCCCGCACATGAGCTGCTGCAAGTGGAGTAACAGTGGAATTACGAGGTGTAGGATTCATGTTGTTAACTACCGAGAAAGGAAAGCAGGTCGAAACTCAGGGAGGAAAATGTGAGCATTGTGAAATGCCATGTCTTCCTACCCCTGGGAGATTTATTTACTGGAAATTATATTGCAAGGAAAAAGTCTAAATAAATTAAGTCCCTAGTTATTATGTCACATGTAACTGCATTGTAGAATAGAGCCACAATTTTTGCAGTTATGTAAACTAAGCTGTCAAGTACTTGTTATTTTAAAGCTGGAACCAGGCAGCTCCCTGACAGCCCTGTGGTCCCAGCTCCCAGCCTGATTCATGGCCGGCACTGAGACACAGGAAGTTCGTGTCTGCTGTAATCTAAACACTGCGAAAATGGAACATAAGAAGCAGTGCAGAAAGGTAAAAATAGGCTAAACCCCATAACCCAGACAAGAACCATACAACACACTTGGAGTAAGGAGAAGGGAAAAATTAAGCCTGTGAACTACAGCGTGAGCTCATACACGGTGAGGGACACGGGGGACCCGCTACAGAATTTGCAGACCCCAGTGCAAAATGAAAATGAAGGGCTCCTTGTTCAAAAATTGTTAAGAATTTCAAGAGAGGGACAGCAAAGTATTAAACCCAGTGTGAAGGCCTTCTAAAGCACAGGGCCCTGTGTGACTGCACAGGTCGCACACCCATGACGCTGCCTTGGGGGAACCTTTCGAACAGCTGAATAGCTAAGAAGCAATAAAATGTCACTCGCTCAGATAGAGGGAAACAAGGTCCCTCATCTGTATTTTTCTATAAAAGTATCACTCATTTAAAAAGTAAATACATAATGGTCTTCATTTATACATTTTAAAGTTTATTTTTAATATGTGGTTGTAAAGCAAATGCTTACAGTGAGCGTAATTCTTTCCATATTATTCTGCTCAGACACAGTAATCTGAATTGTACATCAATTCAACAGTAATAAAATCTGGACTTCATGTTTAGCTGGGAATCAAGACAGTGTTCACCACTCCAGGAACAGCCACTGGGGAAAAAGGAATCTTTAAAATACACTGCCATAAATCTGCTTGAGTGTTTGTTTTGGGGGAGGGAGTTTGACCATTCTTATCCTAAATAAAGCCAAGCTATGATTGATTTCCTCTAACAAAAAATGTGTATTTAGCTGTCCATATTTCTCATTTAAGAGGAAATTACACTTTACTCTTATTATTACTCTGTACAAACAAAGAAAAGGGACAAAACTTTGTCTTCAATCAAAAGCAAGAATTTACAAAAGGGGAGAGCAATAGATTACAGAGGCAGGAGATTTGAGCAGCAAATCTGATCCTCAAAGCACCTTTCTTTTTAGCACAAAGGTGAGTATTCTGCAGGAGCCCCAAGCCGCTGCCCCCGGGGCCCTCAATTCAGCTCAGCTCAGAGCAGAGACCAGGGTGCCCCTCAGGAAGCTCATTGGAACGGTAACATTATCTGCCATAATTTGCCCAGCACCAGAGGCCCTGTCAATAGGCAGTGGCAGCCTATTCTGTTTAAACTGGAGTCATTAAATCTCTCTGCTCTCATAAAAGTAAAATAAAGTAAAAATACAACTGCCTGCTGCTGGTCAGTGGAATTACACTGAGTGGAGGTAAGTTTTAATTTCACGGAGCAAGTGTTAAATTATTGCCCTCTAAGCTGACTGCCAATTCTGCATGAAATCTCATCACATTTTAATAATTCGTCTTTTGTTTAGCATGGAAAGACTTAGAAATAGCACATGTGTTATGATTTGGAGTGAGAGTTTATGCGCACTTAGGGTCCTGAGAACCACAACAACACAACCACGTTCAGGGTGCCTAATCGGACCAAGAGGAAACTATCGTTTCTGAAATGATTTGGGGGCCTTAACCTCTGTTCAATGTCTCTAAAACACTTGGAATTATTTTGATAGTGTGCTTATTTTGAAGATTTCAATTTAATTTTAAAACTGTGCATTCTATAGATGCACGTCTCCCTTAATATGTAAAGATTAACAATCAATCTCTTTCACTACATTGTGAAACTGTCAAGAAAATTGTGATTTATGATTCTATGTGACAGTTTTTTAAGAATTGTTTTTTAATGTAACCTTAATAGACCCCACTCTCTGCCAAGACTGAGAGCCAAATAAGTATCAATAGGGACCTTATTTCTGCACAACTCATCAATAAAAAGCTGAACATTTAGAAAAAGTCATTCTTGAAACATTAATAAAAGTCTCATAGGTTCTTACTGATGAACACTGAAAGAGTCTCAAAATAGTCTCAAGTATATCTCACAATTTTTGCACATCTTCATCCAACTAGTGAAATCAAAATGTTAAAGAACTTTAAATGAAGAAAGTAGAGAAAATCGCTTGTTTGTTTTAATCAATATTTTATGTCTTGCAAAGCACTAGCACTGCTGCATTCAAAATCAATGATTCAATATATCTCTTGTAGTTCAGTTGATTTGCTGCTCTTAGCCGTTCTGCACAGCTATTAATGTAAAGTGGAATTAAAATAGATGCTGTGCAGTCAGACCTGAATAATCTATACGCAGTTTATCCCTCACCCCAGGGTATCTGAAAAGACTACTCAGGGAGCAAATCAGCCTGACATCCTCCATATGCTATTGACTTGTTGAATTCCAAATTCTTTAATCTGTATAAAAATAGCATTTTCAAACTGACTCATATTGGAAAGGTCTAACTACATCCAAATCAATAATTCCTTTGAGATGGAAGAATGCATATTAACCAAATAGAGCATAGTACAAAGGCAAAGGTAAATATATATATATATATATATATATATATATATGGGCCAAGAATAAAAATCCAGATAACCAGAAATGAATTTATAGACTCTTTGTAATTGGAGTCAGAGGAAAGCACATTAAGTATTAGGAGGGAGGGGGCGACAGGTGGAACCAGGTCAATCCGTTCAGAGTAAAATGTCCTCGACTGTACGAGGCCTTCACTCAGCAGTTTTGAATGTTCAAGCAAGGGGTAATGACTGCTTATTTCAGATTTTTTAACTCTCTCGACAGAAGCTTCCGTTTTCATATATCTTTATTTTATCCATTTTCTTATTTACTGTAAGATTTTCTCTGAATTATCTTCATTGCCTTTGATTTCAGGAAATTCAAGGAAGAAAGCTTAGAATGGTCATAATTCTAAATCCAGCTTAGATATCTTAATTCCCTAGACCAACTTATCTCCATTCTTCAGCTTCTCACAACAAAATAGGACCCACAGAATATAAATACAACCATACATATACACATAGGTATGTATGTGGTTATATTTATATGTCTTCATCTCTATAGCCATATAAGCATATATGTATGTAGACATATATATTTATGCATATCTTGCAAATACATAGTCATTCAATATCCACTAAGGCAACAAATTTAAAAATCATTGATCCAGAAGGAACTTTGAGAAGTCTTTGGACCCTACGCCTGTTTATAAGTAGGCCACTTTCTTGAGTCATTTCAAAAGAGGCGGTGGACTTTGGATAAATATTAGTAATTGTCAGAGCTGGATGATGTACGTAGGATTTAATTATTCTGTTCTGTCTACAAATGTGCATGTCTTAAAATGTTCACACTAAAATGTTAAATATAAGAAATGATGGGTTCTATTATTATTATGGTTTTCTCTCTTTTTGGTTTTGTTATGTTTTCCTTTTGCTAATTCTTTTTCCTCATTCAAAATAAAAAATCACAATTTCCGTTGCATATGGATAACCCCTGCCACATAATTTAATCACAGCTTGGCAACCGATGCTGTCTATGTAGTTACGTAGATTAACATCACCAATTCATTCTGTAAAATATTCTGTCATTATGGCATCCATGAAGCCAGTATTTCATAGACCAATATCATTTGAGAAGAATTGTACATTGGAGTTCTTTAATCAGAGTTTATCCAATCTAAGATGCTATCAACTAACTGTAAGACACACTCTTAGTTTATGTATCACTAAGAGAGAACTCTGCCAATTAAACTATTCAAAATGCTCTCTCATCCCTTTATATTTTATTTTCCTTTTAGCTTCCTTATATTTTATTTTATTAAAAGCTCTTTTAGGATTACTTAGACATCATGGTTATCATGTAACACTCAAGCATACACAAAAATGAAAATATAAACAAAATAGATTTGTTAAAATGTTCTTGAAAATTCTTTACCTCTTGGTCTGATTAAGAGTTATTGATGTCTATGATTTTACACACAATATCAGCCTCCATACCAGGAAGAGCATTGATGATGCAATATTTCTTGGGAGTGCTCCGCTATTGTCTCCAGGATATTTTTGCAAGCTGCTGACACCCATTCTGCAAGTTTGCATGTATGTGTCTTCTACAAAGACAGTTGTATTTTTCTCCAGCTTTTTATGTTGAAAATTATCAAGCCTATAGAAAAATTAAAAGAATTGTACAATGAACACCTATAAACCCTGATATACTGCATACATAGCTCAGTTTCTTTATCTTTCCCGCTCCATTTGAACTTTGAGGGACCACTTGAAAATAAGTTATAGACATCATGACATGTCACTCCTAAATATTTTACTGTGCATCTCCTATGATAAGAACATTATCCAACATAACCACAATACCATTATCTTATTTAAGAAAATTTACATTGCATTCAATACAATCTATGTTTAACCTTCCTTGATTGTCCCCAAACAGGCTTCTGTGGCTTTCTATTCCACTGATCCAAGGTCCAGTCAAGTGGATTATTATATCTGCGAGTCCCTTCTAATCTGGGATAGTTCCACATATTCTGGGGGTAGGGGGGTGTATGTGTGACATTGACAGTGTTGGAAAGTCCAGGCCTATCGTCTTGCAGAATGTCTCACATTATGGATTTGCCTGAAAGTTTCCTCATGACTGTATTCAGGTTAAATATTTTTGGTAAAATGCCACATAGGTGATGCCATACATGTTTGAGTACATCACCTCAGGAGGCAAATACTGTCCGTTTGATCCACTATTGGTATTGTTAAGCTTAATTACTTGGTCAATCCCCATTATAAAGGTAATACTCCCCTTAAAAATTGATAACTATCTATTGAGACATATTCTAAGATTTGTCAATATTACATTTCCCCAACAATCTCCTGTATAACAGTTTTAGTATTCATCAATATCCTCTGCCTAAATCATATATTATACTAGAAGTTAGAAATCATACTGTAAGTTTTGATACTGATGGTTTCTTGATCTTATCAAAAAATGACAAAAAAGGTATATAGTCTACAATTAGAATTCATCTTGCTTCCAATAGTCTCTAAATGATACATCAACTAAATTACTGGGGGTGGGGAGTTCAATTGTCTAGTCTGTTACCAAGAATAGCAATCAGGTGTGTACTTTTACAGGCAATGACAACCACCACACGAATTTGTCTGGCCAAGAGGGATGGTGAAATGTCATCAGCTATGAGAAGCACCCTCACTGCAGAGAAAATACAATGTGGAAAAAAAGAAGAGTTCATTTTGGAATGAACAAAATAGAGCAATTCTGATTTTAGCCAAGTAGTATTACATGGTTTTGTACATACTTTTAGAAACACCACAGAAGGTAGTATCACAAAAGAAGAGATGAATTATGGAATTTATGCATTAGATGAATTAGTGAGTGAGTGACTTCATGAGTGATGGAATGTGTGCTCAAATAAGTGCATGTGTGTTATAAAAAGTCAAATATGTTGTTGTTATAGAAACGCAATCGTAATAACGATTTGAGGATTTAATACATGCTGTAGGAAAGACTGCCCAGGAAGACAACACCCAGACAGGGATCAGCATGGAGGAAGTTTATTAGGAAGAGTTTTGGGGATTAACACCTGTAGGGGAAAGGAAGAATGCCACATGAGATTGGGTGGGACTGCATTGCAAGAACAACAAGGGCCTCAATAGACCCTGCTGGTTGCTCTGAAGCTGCCATGGTCCTTCAGAATTGACTTGAATTGGAGAGAGCTGAGATGTTAGACCCCTGACTGAAACAATCACTGAAGGCAGGTCAACCCCTGGGTCAGGGCATGACCTTGGGAAAGGCAGCTTTCTTCTGCCAACAGCAATTCCTAGAGGGGTCTTCCAGTGAAGGGAATGAGTGTTTTAGTTCTGAAGGGGGTCAAGATCGCACACCACCACAGCCACTTCAATATATTTGGATAGTACAGGTACAAGCATCTATGGCGTAAGTAGTTTTGAATTATGTATAAACATACATAACAGAGACTTACACGTAATAGACTGTTTATACAAGATTATTTAATTTTGTCAATTTTAAATACTTTATTTCAGAAAGTATAACAAATGAAACCATTCTATATAAAATCAAACTTTTAGTTTTTATCTAATAGTTATGATACACATTATAAAATATTGATAATGTCGTTTATATTATAGATAAATTACCATACCACATTGTCTAATGTTAAGGTGTATATATAACAGGAAAAACTTTATAGTTGCTTGACTATTAGTTTATTTCCTTCAAGTTTGGATTCCTGGCATCCAGTTTGTTTGTTTGATGGATTGTTAAGTCAAATACCCCATACAGGGTAGATTAATAATAGTTACTACAAGAACTTATAACCTATGTTAGACATGTTTTCAAACCAAGTTTTGTGTACTTCCAGTAAGTCTTTACTGATTTTCATCTACTTTAAGAACACAAAAGTACAATTAAATTAAGGTACAAGTATAGACAGCCTCGTTTCATTTGGTCATCCTGAGTGCATTCGTTTATTTAATAAACATTTTCCTTAAATATACTATGGGCAGATGCTAGGGAGTGAATATAATAAGAACTACACTGAGAGAGCTTGAGCTTGACAATAAAGAAATAATAAAAACAAAAGTTAGGTCAATATCATGGCAATGGGTCTATAGAAACAAGATCAACCTAGCATTGAATGAAGGCTTCCCAAGGTGCTGATATCTTAAGTCTTGAAAGAAAGTAGGAGTGAGCCATACAAAGAAAGGAGGCTAAGGGAACACCTTATGCTGATAATAGGCATTTATTAAGCATTTACTGTGCATCAGACACACATCCAAATAGTGTAATGTATTATATCATTAATCATCAAAACAGCTCTATTGATCATATCCCATGATTACCGTTGTCTTATAGACAAGCCTACTGAGAGGTAGAGTAGGTAAGGAGTGAGCCCATGGGCACAGGCAAGTAAGCAGCAGAGCCAGGATTTGCACCTGTGGAGAGGTGTGAACCAATCCCTTAATTGCATTAAGAGAACTGTCAGGTTTTTAGATCTGGCAGCACAAGAGAGCCTGTGAGAAGACTGGGACATGAAACTCAAGAAGCAGTCTGAAGCCGCATCATGAAGCATCTCTACAATGAGTTAGTGAGTTTGAACCTCACTCTGAGAGAGTGATGAGATTAGATTTGTATTCTGGAAAGACTACTCTGATACCACCATGAAGAACACACTGAGGTGGTCAGAAGGCTACTGCAGAATTCTAAGTGTAAGTAATGAGTGCTGGGTCTAAAGCAGACGGCAGAGGTAAGGAGCAGAGAGGAGACATTTAAAAATAATTAAGTTGTGACGTCAACAGCACTTGGTGTCCAATTAGCAAAAAAGAGCAAGTTAAATGACAGAGTGGACCTGACTCCCAGGTTTATGACTTGGGAAATTAGATGGATGGATGGATTCCTTAGATAATCTAAACACCAATAAAGTTTGCAAGGAAAACTATTCTTAAAATTTTAAATATTATAGCCTAAAATAACAATATTTTGCCTAGAATATCAATGTTACTAATCCTTAAGATCTTTTGACATGATTTAAATTTGAAGCCAGTGTTCCTCTTTCCATTGCTCCATCTCTTTCTGTGCTTCGACACACTGCAGACCTTATTTCTTTGTTTTCTTCCAATCTTCCCCCTTTTCTATGATATTTCAAGAGTTAGAAGAAATTCTTCTGAAAAATTATCTCTCCTTGCATATTGGTTATCTATTACAGTAAAATAAATTAGCCTGAAACCAAAAGCTTACATAACAATGGACATTTATCATCTTATATAGTTTGTATGAGTCAGGAATTTGGGAGCAGCTTAGCTAAGCGGTCTGGCTGGGATTTTCCCATGAGGTTGCTATTGAAATGTTGGCCACGGCTGCAGTCATTAGAAGGTTCAACTAGTACCAGAGGATCTACTTCCAAGATGGCTCACTCACACGGCTACTGGCAAGAGGCCTCAATTCCTTGCCTTGTGAATGTCTCCAGACGGCTGCTTGATATGGTGTCCTTGTGACATGGCCACTGGCTTCCCCCAGAGCTAGTGATCCAAGAGAAGGAGCATGGAGAAAGCTACAGTGCCTTTTACAAGCCAGCCTCGGAAGTCACACACCATTACTTCTAACACACCTTACTCCTTAGAAGTGAATCTCCACATCCAGTCCACGCTCAAGGGGAAGGGAAATTGCGGACTTTAGTTAGTAATAATGCATCAGTATTGGCTCATGGATTGTAACAAATGTACCATGACTAATGCAAGATGTTAAGTATAGGGGAAGTTGGGCATAGACGGGAGGGACTATGTAGAAATTCTGTACTTTTTACTCACTTTTTTCTGTAAACCTAATACTGCCTTTAAAAAAATAAAGTCTAATGATTTTTTTAAAAGAAAATTAGAGGGGCCAGCCGGTGGTACAGCGGTTAAGTTCTCACATTCTGCTTCAGTGGCCCAGGGTTCACCAGTTCAGATCCAGGTGTGGACTTTCGCAACACTTATCAAGCCATGCTGTGGCAGCCATCCTACATATAAAGTACAGGAAGACAGGCACAGATCTTAGCTCAAGGCCAGTCTTCCTCAGCAAAAAGAGGAGGATTGGCGGCAGATGTTAGCTCAGGACTAATCTTCCTAAAAAAGAAAGAAAGAGACACTGGTGAAACGAACAATTCAATTTCACATAGTAAGTGAATAAATGTTAAATGTTAAAAAAAAAAAAAGGAAGCAAGGAAGGATGGAAGAAAGAAAGGAATTATAGTTACCTCTTAAAAATTTTTAAAAATTGTTCCACTTGGCTAATTTCTGCACCATCAACACTAGCTTGTGATAATGCCACATCTATTTGTACATTTGACCCAAATATGATTTTATAAGACATAAGCTATGTGGTGGCAAAGGCCTCTGAGGTCTAAAAGAGATTCTAGTAGGCCAGGAGGTATGTTCATGACTCACTGCCTTGAGTAGCTTTCTATCTCACCTCGCTTGGTATTAAAAGAGAATCACACAACTTAGTTAACAGAGCTCTGGATCAGACTAAGCAAGTGCAAACCTGGTTCCATCACTAATTAACTATGTGATGTCAGGTAATTAATCTTAGCCATACAGTAAGCATTTAGTGTCACCTACTACAAGAGTTTTGCCTGTAAGCCTCAATATTTGTTTATTTAGATTATTTTTTTTCTGAGAAAGATCCATTCTGATCTAATATCTGTTGCCATTCTTCCTCTCTCTCTCTCTCTCTCTTTTCTCTCTCCAAAGCCCCGGTACATAATTGTGTGTTCTAGTTGTAAGTCCTTCTAGTTCTTGTATGTGAGCCACAGCCACAGCATGGCTACTGACAGACAAGTGGTATGGTTCCACGCCCGGGAAACAAACCAGGCCACCAAAGCAGAGCATGCCAACCTTTAACCACTAGGCCATCAGGGCTCAAAGCCTCAGTATTTAGATTGAATAGAGGATCCAGTGTAAATTTCCTAACCATATATTTCCCAGGATATTTCTAAGGGAACTTTTTTCATTAATATGGCTCCCATTTAGAAAACCTGTCTTTATTCCAAACTAAAACATTCCATTTCATATCTCCCACATTGTTAATAAAAGCTGTTAGGATTTTAATCTCCATCAGTCTTCTTTCTGACATAACAGAAAATTGGAAATACCTATTTTTCACTAATTATGCCAAAATGAGAGGCAAGTCTAGTACAGCAGGATCCACATCAGTGAAGCCATTGAAGCGAAACCCCATCAATGCTGGACCATGAAGCTGCAGAGACAGTGACTCCAGCAAAACCACCCGGACAGGCTGTGGGAAATTAGACAAATTCAGGTCATATTTGGGGAAATATGACTTTTCAGAACATGATGCCTGCAGTCGCACATGTTACATGCAGAGCTTCCCTCTTCCTGTGAAGTGCCGAGCACAGACTCCTGAGAAACAACACTCCCCAAGAGGAGATCTTTCCATTTCAGTCCCAACTGCATCAAGCAGCCCAGAGTCCATGAATTTCAATAATGGATATTATTAGATACATGGCATCAGTTGTACTGTTTCTGTTTCGAACTGACAGAGAAACCTAAGAATTCCCTTTCCTTGAACAGCCTTGATTGCATTACCTTATCTAATGTATTTTTGAGGGAGCTTAAATGTTCAAGCCCAAAAAGGGGAAAATAAATTCATCTGGCGACACTTAAGAGTCTAAGTCCAAAGACAAAGAATTTTTTTAGATAGAAGATACTGAAAACCCAGGAGCTATTCATTGATAATGTCTCTATTACACATAGACATAACTCGTTTCTATTAAATACTTTCACTAATAACTTAAAATGCAAAGGCTGTTTCTCCCTTCAAAATACAATTGATTAGAATTTCTTTATCTGTATGATGTTTTTAACTCCAGATATGCATCTTACTTCTCCGGAGCACTCGAAAGAGCTTAATAATTCTCTGCAAACTGAGTTGCCAAAGCTGCACCAGAATTTTGATGTTTCCATTAATAAAAGATATATGCCTGCAGGAGGTACAGATTTGTGGTCTCAGGATCCAGAGTTTAGGGGCAAAGGGAAAGCAGCTTGCATCTGTACAATGATTAAATGTGTGTTCAGAGAGAGGAGTGCTAAAGTGTCTATACAGATCTAACAAGACCTATTTGGACCTGGGGCTCGCCCCTGCAGGCTGTTTTTGATAGCTTTATCTGTGTTAGATGCTGGGGCTTTATCCATCCTCACTTGTCAATATGCCATGGTAGCTTCAGAGCTGAAACAGAGGGATGATGGAGAAGAAACCTGAAGGTCGGGGAACCATTTGACCAAGACCACACATAGTCTACCAAAATGCAATGTCAGAAAAAAAAAGACAAATCAAATGTCAGAAAAAAATTAAAGTGAGGACAACCAAGTTTAAAAATAGAATCTATAACTAGTAAAGAACTGAAACTGCTCAAAAGAAAAATAGAAGTAAACATACTTCAGAACCAAATATTAGTCCTATATTTCTGCCTCCTGGAGAGGAAAGGGAGAGAACACCGGGAAAATATCAGCCTGGATGCACATGAATAGAATCTGGAGATACTGGGTCTCCAGGAAGATCTGTTGTCTTTTCGAGAGTCATTTAACAGAAATCTGTCAGTTCTTATGATCTGGTCTTTAATTGCTTTAATCAATAAATATTTATTTGTGTATGCATAAGGCACTATACCAGATATTATAAAAGAGAAACAAGAATCAATTGAGTACTGAGTTTGTTTTCTTTTTATGCAAGTTAAAATGGTTTTATTTTGGTTCTTATGAAAACACATGCTAATTATAAACATCTTTAAACAACACTAAAAAATAAAATTACTGTCTAGGAATAACCGCTAATGACATTGTGGGATATATTATCCCACCCCTTCAAATACGCACACATACACGCATATAGCATTAGTTTGCAAGGGCTACTATGACAAAATACCACAACAGAAACTTATTTTTGCTAGATTCTAGAGATTAGAAGTCCAAGATCAAGGTCTGGGCTGGTTTGGTGTGTTCTGAGGCCTCTCTTCTTGGCTTACAAGCGGCTCCCTTCTCATTGTGTCCTCACATGGTCTTTTCTCTGTGTGTGTGCATCCCAGGTGTTGCTTTGTGTGTCCAAATTTCCTCTTATAAGGATGTCAGTCAGATTTTAGCCGAATGATCTCATTATAACTCATCACCTCTTTAAAGGCTCTGTCCCCAAATACAGTCATTCTGAGGTTCTGGGGGTTGGAGCTTCCACACATGAATCTTGAGGGGGCACAGTGCAGACCATAACATACCTACGCATGTGTACAGTCACGGGCCATGGAATGACATTTCAATTGATAATGGGCCAAATATACACTAGAGGTCCCATAAGATTAGTACCATCTATATGGTGTGTGTGTAGCTGTGTAGTAGGCTGTACCATCTGGGTTTGTGTAAGTACACTCTAGGATATTTGTACAGTGACAAAATGGCCTAAGGATGCCATCAAGCTCCTCATGGCTACACACAGAGAGAGCGAGATTTCTATTTTCCTATAAAAATGAGATCCTTTAGGCACTCTGTTTTATAATCTGTTTGTTCACCTCTATCCATTGACATATTTTCATCATCTCCAACTGTTAGGATTATATATTAGGTCACTGTTTACCTTTAAGACAATTTATTTACCAAACTGCTACTATTGAGCACTTAGATTATTTATGATTCCTTAATATATATATATAAATCCATCTATCTATCCATCTATCTATCTAAACTTTATAATAAATATCCTACTGTGTACATTCATGCATTTAGGCTTTGGGGAGACCATTCCTTAGGAGAAATCCCTACAAATGGAATTGCCAGATTAAAGGGAATGAGTATTATCCTTATTTTTAAATTGCCCTTTAGAAAGCTTTCATCAGTTCACAAAAGAAGTTTGAGATATCACCGCACACCTGTTGAAATGGCTATTATAAAAAGACAAGAAATAACAAGTACTGGCAAAGATGTGGAGGAAAGAGAACCCTTGTGCACTGTTAATAGGAATGCAAACCAGTGCAGCCACTATGGAAAACAGTATGGCAGCTCCTCAAAAACTAAAAACAGAACTACCAGAACTACCAATATGATCCAGCAATTCCACTTCTGAGTACTTATCTGAAGAAAACGAAAACACTCACTTGAAAAGATGTCTGCAGCCCCATGTTCACTGCAGTATCATTTATAACAGCCAAGATGTGGAAACAAACTTAGTGTCCATCGATGGATGAATGGGTAAAGGAGATGTGGTGTATACACACAATGGAAAATTATTCAGCCATAAAAAAGAATGATTTCTTCCTTTTTGTGACAACATGGTTGGAACGTGCGGGCATTATGCTAAGTGAAAATAAGTCAGACAAAGAAAGACAAATTACCATATAGTCTCATTACGTGTGGAATCTGAAACCAAAGGAAGCTCGTAGACACAGAGAACGGACCGGTGGTCACCAGGTAGGGGTTGGGAGTTGAGCAAAATGAGTGAAGGGAATCAAAAGATACAAACTGCCAGTTATAAAATAAATTAAGGGGGCCAGCCTGGTGGCGCAGTGGTTAAGTGCACACCTTCTGCTTCAGTGGCCTGGGGTTCACCGGTTTGGATCCCGGATGCAGACCTACACACTGCTTGGCAAGCCATGCTGTGGCAGGCGTCCCACATATAAAGTACAGAAAGATGGGCATGGATGTTAGCTCAGGGCCAATCTTCCTCAAAAAAATTAAATTAAATTAATTAATTAAGTCCTGGGGATGTAATGTACAGTGTGGTCACTGTAGTTAATAATACTGTGTTGCACATTTGAAAGTTCCTAAGAGAGAAGATCTTAAAAGTTCTCCAGACAAGAAAAAAATTCTGTAACAATGTGTGGTGATGACTGTTAACTAGGCTTATTGTGGTGATCATTTTGCAATATAGACAAATATCAAATCATTATGTTGTACACCTGAAAGTAGTATAATGTTGTATGCCAGTTATACCTAAATTTTAAAAATTTAACAAAAAAGAAGGTTGGCTACTTTCCAGCATCCTGATTATACCACTATTAATTATTTTCATGTGAAAATATGATAGATGGAAAATATCTTGATTTTATTTGCATTTCTCTGCCTACTATTGCGTCTGAACATCTTTTTATCAGTTTATTGCACATTTTAATTTATACGTTTTTTAAAATTTCACACTATATCTTTTGCTCAATTTTCCATTAAGATGTTCCTCTTTTCCTTGTTGAGTTGAAAGAAATTCTTACACATCGGAATTAGTCATTTGCCTATCATATACACTGGAATTTTTTTTTTTTAGATTTGTGGTTTGCTTTCTAATTCTGTTTATAGTGGTTTTCCGCCATTCTGAAATTTTTTGTCTTATCTCCTTTTTTTTTATTTAACAGTTTTGTTATTTATGGTTGTTGCCAATCTATGAACATCTTTCCTGTGGTTTTGCAGCTGGCCATGCATAGGAACATCTACTCCTCAGGAACATGGTTCATATATTCACCAATTTGCATCTAGTAGCCTATGGATTTTTTTTGGTATTTTTTATTATGGGTCATAATACTATCTTATCTTTTAATACCATAATACCTATAATTTGATGAGTCACATGCAAGATTTTTCTCTATGATAGCAAGTCCGTGAGCACATCCATCCCTTCAGCAGGATGTCTGCTCTTGGTTCAGATAAAACATCTTAGCACATAACTCTTCCTGGTTTACCACGGATTTGGTCTTTTGTAAAATTTTTATAAGAATGGATGCTGAATTGTATCTAATGTTTGTTTGTTTTTTAATTTGTCACAGTGGCCATGCATTTTCCTCTTTTGTCTCATTAACATGAGGAATCACATTATTCTGTTTGCAGTGTTAAATGAGATTGCATGCTTGGACTAGGTAAACTCTATTATGTATAATTTTCTTTTCTTTTGTCTTCCATTATTTTTAATTAAGGTAATAGTTGATACATACAAAGCACGTAAGTAGTATATGTGTAAGTTATAAAACATAACTCAAAAAGAACTCTCAAGAAATCTCCACGAGGTCTAGGAACAGAGCACCTCCAATATCTTATGTCTACCTGCTTGTGTCAGCCTTGCCTGTGTCCTGCCACATCAATCACTATGCTGAATTGCATTACGTATTATTCTTCAAACACAATATCTGGTTCAACATGCTAAAGACTTTTTAAAAATGTTTCATCTATATTCATATGGGAGGATAATTTATGGTTTTCTTTTCTGTGTTATCATATTGATGTTTAGAAGCATCCATCCTCAGGAAATTGAAAAGCTTTCAATACTATCTTAATAACATAGAATTTATCTGTTCCTTGAAGACTGGACAGAACTCATTGTTAAAACCAAAGTTTTGGGGGTAGTTCTTTCATGACTTTTCTCATTCTTTATAGTTTTCATTGTACTCTGGAGTGCTTTATTTTGTTCTAGTGTGTTTTGTTTGGGGGTTTTCTTTTTACCTCTATTGCGTTACTTTTAGTGACACATATTTCACAACATACACACATGCTAATATATCTGTCCAATATTTAAATTAATATTTGCTTTTTATTAGTGATCTCTATATAATCTGATTCCTGATGTTGGAACATAAATTTTGATTTGGCTTTTTTGGTTTTTTTCTAACTCTGAATCTTAGTTATCAGCCCTACCTTAGTCTCCTTTTTAATTAATTTTTCCTATATTTATTGTTTTATTCCTTTCTAAATTAATAAATTGTTCTCTCTAGGTTCTGGAGTTGACTCTCAGTACTGGAACTTTTTATTCAAACAGATTGCTATCAAGAGCTTTAATACAAGAGAAGAAGGGCAGAGATGTGCTGGCAGAAACAGACTGGAGCAGACCTGGAATCACACAGTCAGCCCTCACTAGAGACAAACGCCTCTGCAGCTCCCGCTTCTGGGAATTTCCCAATGGCTTGAAATGTGAGTTTTTGTTTTCTCATTGAATCAATAAACATTTACAGGGTATTTAAAAAATATTTTCCGAGTGGAAATTTGCATCTCTGTTTCCATGGGTAACAGGACACAGGATGTCTACTTCTGGTTGGGTTGGTCTATGTGAAGTTGCTTATGATTTGTGAAAACTACAGTTTTGTATGTTTCAAACTATACATTGGGGAATGTATTCAGTTTTCCTTATCATTAATTTTTGTAAATGTCTCATAAATATTTTCAAATAACCTGTTTTGTTAGCGAAGTAGGTTATCTGCATATTTATTAAATTAATTTGACCATATTATTCAGATACTACACAACTGATTTTTCAAATTGTGGCCAAAGAATCACTACTTAGTACATTGAATTGTGCAGTGTCTATAATTTGAAAAATTATATCTACCATTAATTTTGTTTTAATAATAATCCAATTTATTTTGAAATTTTAGTAACAGGGTGTGAAATTTTTATATTTCTCAAAAAGAAGCATTGATTTTTAAAACTATGAGAATCACTGCTTAATAATCATTTTTGTCCACTTGATTGGTAAAGTACAAGACAAGTGTGTTTATATCTTCTTACCATGAGATCTTGTAGTTTCTTCCGTATTTGTATGAGTTTTTCCTTTAAATATGGTATAATATTTTAGGTTCCTAAGAGTACACTTCTGCTCCTTTTCATGGCAAATCATGTCTGCTATCTTAAGATAACATTATTTTCTTCCATTTAATATGTATTTAGTTCCAATTCTTGTTTGTCTGATTTTGATATTGCTTATCTCTTTCTGTTGGTTTTCATTTGCATGATATAGCATGGTCTGTCCTATATTTTTAACACTACTCTTTCATTTTGTTTCAAGAGCCGTGTCTCAAAAACAGAAGACATCTGAACCTTTTTCTATTAATATAAAAGTCCTTGTCTTTTAATAGAGTAATATATTCTACTTATGTTTATGTCAATAATTGCTTGTTTTATCGTCTTCCTATCTTTTTCTTTATTCAAATATCTTGTTTACTTTCTTGTATGTTTCCACATTCATTCGTTAGATCATTCAAAATATTTATTAAGCACCCATGTGCCAAGCATCATTATTCTTGCCCAATCAATTTGTCCTTCCCCTAACTGTAACAGTAACAGCCAACATTTATTAAATGGTTTCCAATAAGATAAGTACAGTTCCAAATGTTTTATAAATACTAACACATTTAATACTCACAACAGGTAAGGTGGTACCATTATTATACTCATTTTAAAGAGGAGAAAACTGATGCACAAACAATTCACAGCCACCCAAGGAGAGTGGTTCGTAACCGGTGGAGTCAGGAAGCGGAACAGGGCGATCTGACTCCAGCGTTCTCTGATTCGGAAGTTCCATTTTCGATTTTTATTCCACTCGCTATTTCATCTTTAAATCTATTTGCACTTTTATTTAGCAACATGGAAATGGAACCAGAATCTGTGTTTCTTGTCTTATGGTCTCCATCACTATCTTTTTTCGTGTGAGTGTTGGAAGAGTCTGAGGTCATCTCACCTTACAGACTCTAAGCTCCACACTCTGCCTTTCCCACCACACACCTGGCACACAATAAATAATTGTGAATATTGTGTAGATGAATAGCCATCAGATTTACCTATCTGGTTTTCTGAGATGTCCAACTTGTTCTTCATTGCTTCTATGGAGTTGCTTAGTTCCGTGAAGGTTTTTCATCTCGTATTACTCTTTCATATTTTCAGATCACTCCATTTTGTTATAGCTAAAGCCATCATTTGAATCTCAATATTTCTCCCATTCTTTGAAGTAAGTAACTATGTCTCTGCTTTGCTTGAATGATCCCTCTCTTTAGAATATATCCCTTATATAGGAATCTGAGAACAGAATCTCTCATGATTTCAAGTGATGAGACTTAAGTAAACATTTGAAAATATTTTCTATTATTCCAAAAGAAAGAGTACTGCATGAATTTTAGCTGGAAGATCCAGACAAATTATTTTTTAACCGAGAGCTCTCACTAAAATATGTATAATTTCATTAAAAGAATGTTACATAGTTTTGTTTAACAAAACCACACGAATGTATCATTGATTCTATAAAAATATTCATCCCTTAAATATTGACTATTCCACAGCTTTAGATAATCCCATTGTACATATCAGAAAACATAGAAAAAGGCCCCAAATAATTAATTACTTGAAATGCAAGAGTTGCCTTCTGCAGTCAGCAGTGACGCACCATCACGTGCATGTCAGTACACATATCACAAATCCTAAGCCACAATCTCCTCACCTCATTGATATGGTCCATGTAGCCATTGCACACACCAAGACAGTATTCTGCTCTGTCGATTTTCTCCCAATGCATAAAAAGTACATTTCTACCTCTCTTTCTCCTCCCACTCAGTGACATGTCATTTCTATCATTTTCTAATCGTTTCATGTGGGTTTTAGGAACTTCGCATCAGCCAGAATATTTTTAACTAGACAAAGAACATGGCTCTTTTCAAATCACAGGTTAAGTGTCCTGTTTGGGGCTGGTACAGAGAGAACAGGCAGGAAAATGCCCCCTTGGTTGGAAGAAGGGAACAGAATTGAGTGCACAATGTAAAAGCAATTATTGCCCGTGCTGCAGAGTGTACAGCAAGAGGGAGAAGGCTGGGGAATTACTGAAAGGGAATTTGCTGCTTCAGTGACCCTGTTAGATACCTGTTAAGACCTTCTGCTTCCTCTGCCATTTCTAACTAAATCTCAGCAAGAAAGAGAAATCTAAAGAAATGGTGGGAATTATGTCAGAACTGGGCAGTTTCTTCTTCAATGTCACTGTAGCTGTTATCCCTGGCAGCTTAATTGTAACTAATTAGAATCTAGTTAGATACAGAGACAGCAGTAAAACCCTTGGCTTGTTTTTTTCCTCCCTTGATCAGGGAGTTTGTGCGTATATCTGTTCGGGGCAGGAGAAGTTTCAGTTTTACAATCACTTTTCAAGCTTAGTTTTGGTTTTACCTGTTTATTTTTTCATCCAAATAATTTGCGCACTTTGGACATTACCCTGTGGGCCATGTGAACCGCTTTCAAGACTCGCTGCCAGGCTAACACTGAATCCACTACAGCAGGACAAAGCCCGGCC
Source organism: Equus asinus (assembly GCF_041296235.1). Lineage (NCBI taxonomy): Eukaryota > Metazoa > Chordata > Mammalia > Perissodactyla > Equidae > Equus > Equus asinus. The sequence continues at coordinate 14,715,659 of NC_091818.1, forward strand.
ACCACCCCAGCTCGGATTGCGGGATAGCCAGAGGGCATGCGTTTGGTCTATAATTAGGTCACTTCTCTCTCATCCCCTGCAAGTGTGTATAATTACAAATTAATTTAAAATCCCACTGTGAGAAAAGAAATTCACTGTAATGTAAAAGGAAAGACAAAAGCTGCAGCAAGTATGTCTTTAAAAACAATTTTTCGTGTTTCCTTCAAAATTGATCCTCAAAACTAGCCTTTCATTCTACTGTTCATTTTCCCAGCTAGGAGCCTCATCATTGTATATTTAAATTCCGGGTCAATTTAAAATTATACTGCAGCCTTAAGGTTTTGATGCTTCCTCCAGAATTTACATTAGCAGATCAAGGCTATTCTTTGGGGACATAAAGCCCATTGAGAGGTTGAGAGGCCAGCCTTTGAGTGGCGTGTAGAGTGCGGCTCAGCACAGACCCCGACGGGACGACTTCTGCTGCTTGGTGCTTCTCATTCTCTCCAGGGGCCACACTCTGGCCCTTTTAACACTTACCTCTCCATTTTCACAACAAAAATGTTATGTGTTACACCAGGTGAGACAAAACATTGGGGAAAATAAAAAGCTGGCTCACTGGCTCACTGTGTATACGGCAGTAGCTGCTCTTGGAATCTGGTTGGCTGAGATGCTATTCTATTTTACTTACGTTATCCAAGTCGTGTTTGCATGTGTTACCTGCACACTTTCAGAGAGGGGAATGATATAGGAAAGAACATGACGTCTGACAACAGGATGGCCTCAGTCAAGCTCTGAGGCCACGTTCTGATTTGCAAGACTTCCTGCTTCTATCAGAGACTCAGGCCCCTGTGAACGTGGGGAAAACGCGCCAGGCACTGCATCAGCTACAACAGTGGATGCAAGGCCAGACGACCACATGGCCTTGTTCATCTTCTAGAGACAGGGCCAGATGACCACATGGCCTTGTTCATCTTCTAGATGCAGGACCAGACAACCACATGGCCTTGTTCATCTTCTGGATGCAGGACCAGACGACCACATGGCCTTGTTCATCTTCTGGATGCAGGACCAGACGACCACATGGCCTTGTTCACCTTCTAGACGCAGGGCCAGACTACCACATGACCATGTTCATCTTCTAGATGCAGGGCCAGATGACCACATGTCCTTGTTCATCTTCTAGATGCAGGGCCAGACAACCACACGGTCTTGTTCATCTTCTGGATGCAGGGTCAGACGACCCCATGGCTTTGTTTACCTTCTAGATGCAGGGCCAGACTACCACATGACCATGTTCATCTTCTAGATGCAGGTCCAGGCAACCACATGTCCTTCCTCACCTTCTAGATGCAGGGCCAGATGACCACATGGCCTTGTTCACCTTCTAGATGCAGGGCCAGACGACCACATGGCCTTGTTTACCTTCTAGATGCAGGGCCAGATGACCACATGGCCTTGTTTACCTTCTAGATGCAGGGCCAGACGACCACATGACCGTGTTCATCTTCTAGATGCAGGGCCAGGCAACCACATGTCCTTGTCCACCTTCTAGATGCAGGGCCAGACCACCACATGACCGTTCATCTTCTAGATGCAGGGCCAGATGACCACATGGCCTTGTTCATCTTCTAGATGCAGGGCCAGACGACCACATGGCCTTGTTCATCTTCTAGACACAGGATGAGACAGCCACCTGCCTGTTCATCTTCTAGACACTGGAAGGTGAGAGCGAGCTAGAGCGAGAGCAAGACAAATGTGCTGCCCTCAGAAGAAGAGGTGCTGTATTCGAGTTGTTTCTCTAAGAATATTCTGATGAATTCATCATAATCCCTGGAAATGTGGACAATTGGTTTTTCAAAAAATTAAGTGATTTTCTTACTTTGCAAAGACCCTTATTTGCTTCTGACTTTCCATCTGGAGGATAATAACGGTAATGTTTCACACCCGACTATCCCAGACACTGTTCTAAGTTCTTTACTTTCACCCTATGAGATGGCACTATTATTATGATATAGACAAGGACAATGAGGTGCAGAGATGAAGTAATAAGATCAGGCTTCCCCAAGAGGTCGTTGGAACCCAGCTTCTGCTTTGACAGCGCTGTTATGACTTCATTATGTCACACGAGGTAATAGGAAGAGAGCAGACGGCCAGATGCCACATCCTGTTGACTGGAAACCCGTGGGGCAGGGCAGGCTTTGACTAGGATTCCATAAGAGCTCACCAACTACTTTCTGGACTGGATTTAGCGGTATCTTCTTAAATCTAGTGGTAACATATGACCAAGTGTGCCATTCAAAAGGGTATCTCTAGGGGCTGGCTTGGTGGTGTAGTGGTTAAGTTTGCGGGCTCCACTTAGGCAGCCCTGGGTTCACAGGTTCAGATTCCAGGTGCACATATACACTCCACTCATCAGGCCATGCTGTGGCGTTGGCCCACACACAAAATAGAGGAAGATTGGCACAGATGTTAGCTCAGGGACAATCTTCCTCAACAAAAAAAAGAAAAAAAGGTTATCTATATCCACAGAATCTCTAAAGGTATTTCACACCAGCAGGGAATTCCATGGTGAAAAGCTGAAGAATTTACTTCTGATCAACTAAGTCTAGTTCTTGATTTGTGTTTATTTGGCAACCAAATGAAAGTAAAAATAGAATGCTATTGAAATCATTCCCATCATCGAAGGCTTTAAACTACCAGAAAGAACTCCTGTTCTGAAAATAAGTGGAAAAATACACAGATGAAAGAAAGTCCATAAAACACCAAATTCTGGAAAAATTTGCATAGTCTTAGATTTTCTACTTTCAAAAGCCATCATCCTCACTTCTATTGTTTGAGATTTTAAAGACATTTGGATTCAATTCATAAATAACACTGAACCTTATATTTTATGAGAAGCAAATAAGCCTAATCTATTTCCTTCAAGTCACCAACACGCAGGAGTCAGCAAATTTTTCTGTAAAGAGCCAGAAGGTAAATATTCTAGACTTTGTAGGCCATACGGTCTCTGTCACACCTACTCTGCCATTGCAGCACAAAAGCTACCATAGATGGTGTGTTAATAAATGAGTGGGGATGTGTTTCAATAAAATTTTATTTGCAAAAACAGGTGGTGGGCCATAGTAAGTGTACTGGATGCAGGCTGCCAATCCTAGATTTATGCTGTAGAAAGATCATGTTTATTTTTCACTGCTCTTCTAGGAAAGAAGAACAGATTTATGAATCAAATTATTTTTTCAACATAATAATAAACTCTCAACAAGACCATGTCTACAAAAAACCTGCAGATTTTACCAAGTAATATAACAATTCTGCAATGTTCCTCTAATGCCTATGTAGTCACCATGGATTATATTTCTCTATTTTCAGATAGATATTCAGATCCAACCAAAGTTCTGGAAAACTCAGGGGTGCTTTCTAGTCTTCTACATACCTGTGAGAGCTGAGCCAACCCTGGATGCTACATTTGACTTAAGTGTTTTCATCAATGTGGCCCATGAATCCACTGAGTGTCGATTGGCAATACAAAATCACATGTAGCCACGTGCACGGCAACCAGCACTTCTCCCTTTTCATCTGCCCGCTCCCTCCCTGGTTAAAATATACCCCTTGTTAGTATTCAACCCAAGTTCTAGGACAAAACAACCTAAACGGGTTAATTGAAGCAAATGCATTTTATTAAACTCTGTGCATGGAGACAACAGAGAGGAGTGAGGTGGTGACAGTGTCTGGCTTAGTGAACTTGCTCCTTTGTCTCTTCTCAGCTTCAGATCTGGGGGACCCGCTTTTCATGTCCTCCACCAATGGTTAAGAAATTAATGACTTTTTAATGAACGAAAGACTCAGAGAGTTTTTAACAAATTTATTGGACACATTTCTGCCTTATGTCTAAGATAAATCTTACTTGTAAGTAAAATTCTTCCAGATAACTGGAAAAATTCAAAAATGGCTATTGAGAAAAATATAATTACAGTGAAACCCTCTCATTAGAATCATCGACGGCAGGGCTTCAGTGCTCTTCTAGCTAGATGCATGCCTAAAACAGGCATTTCCCAAAATAAACTATTGCAGGTACATAATGGGCCCAATAACTATGAACACATTGGTCTAAAAATGGTTGATTGATCTCAGAATCATGGATTTTTTTTCGTCTTTTCTCCTATGTGGATAGAATGCCATTTTCCTATGGATACCTCAGAAAGTATCTATTAATCTCAAATCATATCACAGAATTCTTGAAATAAAATCACTAGATTTTGTTGACCTATATAATCAGTTCTCTCAGGGCATTAAAAATAATTTTAAAATGAGCACAGATTATGGTAATTTCAAAGTGGGTAGGAATTATGACCACGTATCTTTTGTGATTTTCTCCTGGTGCTGGTTAACCGCCATATGCCCTCAGATCTGGGGCAGTCCTCTCTGCAGGACCTCTGCAAGGACCAGCTGTGAACACTGAGATCTGCAGCTCAGCACTCCCTGTCTCTTTGCCCAGGTAGGTCAAAGTCACAGCAGCCCAAGAAAACCCAACAGGCTTGGGAACTGCAAATACAGCAAGGTGCTCCTTAGTCTATTGGGAATAAAAGGGAAATCTGGCGGGAGGTCAGGAGCATCCATTCACTGGGCAGCACAGCAGAGCTGTAGGAGGCAGGGAGAGAGAATCTAGAGCAAAGGCAGACCACTCCAGGACCCGGCTCAATCTCCTGCTAGAGCTTCTGCTAATTAATTTTCTTTTCTTCCTTTTTACCTCTTCAGCCAGTGAATTAAAGACTATGACTCACTTTCCACTTTTCTTCCTGTAACTATGACCAGTTTCTGCTCCAACAGCAAACCCTGCCTTGAACACCCCTTTTCTGAAGGTTGGTTGCCTGGGAGATCCCAGTGGTCTTGACCTTGGGAAGGCCTTTGGGGCAACAAGCTGCAATCATTTGAAAACAACAAAACAGGGCCGTGATAACAAATTAGGGTTTTTTTGCTACTTTTTTCCTGTGCCTCCCTCATAAGGAAAGAAAATTATTTTTCATGACTTTTATTTTTTTCCCATTTCCTGAACAGTTCATGAAGACAAAGCATATTTCTAGGAACAGTGCTGGTCAGAGAAGTAAATGCCTCTGAATAGCCATACAGAGGGTACGGACAACATTGAATGGAGAGAGGGAGAAAGGAGAAAATTTTAAATACTATTATTTAGATTTTACAAGGATTTATAAAGGTCTTGTAGGGGAGGAAGACATTTCCTCTACCCTCTCTGGGTTGGTCTGGCCGCAGAACAAATTAAATTCACATGAGACAGAATAGCAGGAGAAAATTAAACAAAGCTTTATAACATGTGTACATGGGAGAGTTTATTCTGAGCTAAAATGTGAGGACCATGGCCTGGGGCCTTTCTTCCCAACAAGTGTACTTCTGTTGTATGTCTTATGTGTTTTCTGTGTGTTCCTAGACAACATAAAACCTACTTTTAGCCTACGAACTGAATTAAATGGGTGCTCAGATTTATGAACTTTTCAATGAAAATAACATGGTTTTCAATCCAAGCTATTAAAGTATTAAATTTACTTCCCAGAGCTAAAGTCTGTGGACAAATACATATAAGTTATAAATTTAGGATTAGAAGGAAGTAGAAAGTGGATCAAGAAATTAATTAAAATGAGGCTACAACAATACAGAGAGAAAAACAAGAGGGTGTTCTTACACTCCTGAGTACTGAATAGCGCCTACAGAAACAAGCTCTGCAGACTGCCCAGGGGGCCCGTTGATAATGAATAAGAAACCAACCAGGCTGGATGGTGCTCTGCACACCAGGGACCCTTCCTAGCCATTCTATGGGAACAGGTGGTTGAAGACTTGCTACTCTACCTAAAATTCAAAGCCCAGCGGTAGCAGGGGACATTCTCATGGGTGTGCCACAGGTCACTTATTTGAGCTTGTTTAGCATACGTCAGCTACCTCAACTGAGTAAACCCAGCTCCCTGGATTAAATCTTTATTTGTTTTATTACCATAGACGTTCTGCTCAACACTTCTCTCTTGAGATCTTTACTCTACACTTCAGAAGGACGTAGATATCTTTGAATAGGTAAAAGTGGAAATTTTGCAGGGTTCTTTGGGGAACCAGCAATATATTTTTGACACAGCTGCAGTTAAGACAACAGCAACTGTATGATTCATCACCCATTCTACTCTTCCTTGTTTGTTGTTAGCGCCGTCAAGTGGATTCTGACTCCTAGCACCCTGTGGATAGCAGAACAGAACCCTGCCTAGTATTTCTGTGCCATCCTCTCACCTTCCAGGGCTTTATCAGACAATGCTCCATTGCTATTCACAGGGTTTTCATGGCCAATGTTTTCGGAAGTGGATGGCCAGGTCCTTCTTCCTGGTCTATCTTAGTCTAGAAGCTCCACCACCATGAGTGACCCTGCTGGTCTTGGAAATCTCAGTGGCATAGCTTTCAGCAACACAGCAACATGTAGCCACCATAGTATGACAACCGACAGATAGGTAGGATAGTTCCCTGACTCAAAAACGAAACTGGGCCGCACCGACTCTTAACCACTAGACCACCAGGCCTGGCCATCCTATTCTTAAAACAACCTAAATAAGCCATTTCAGAAATAGTAAGCTAGAATATTGTGTCTTCCATGAAATAATAATAAATAAGTGTGGTAACATCAAAATATCTGCACAAAATGGTATAAAGTCTTCCGGTTTAGATGACTCCATACATCCAATCTTCAATAACAGAATATTTTCAGATGCTACACAAACTACCTAAATTTGTCAACTCAGAATAACCTAATAAGATTTGTAATTGATGGTATTTGGAGACAAATAAATGAAGACAAGTAACTGTAATGCTGTCTTCATTAAAACAAATGTAGAAATGCAAATAGCTGATACAACTATAGTTTAATATTCAGAAGCCACTCAGTTGTGGCTCAGCTCATAGGAGACAAGTGGGTATTCAGGGAGGACAGGTGTAGGAAGATATGAAGGGGGTTAGCTAATGCACCCCAATAATAGCAAGGGACTCATATAGAAAACAAGCTATTATGAAGGCTGGGAGGATTTCTCAGAGGCCAGAAACATCCTAGGTCACCTCCAAAGATTACACCTACCCTAAGAAAAATATTTAGGGATTTGATTCCAGGATTGAGTGGATCCAAAATGTTTAGATTATTCAGATATTCATGTCAGAAGCTAAGGAGGTCTATAGAATATTAGAAACTCAATAAATGCTTGATTTTCCTGAGAGATGATGATAATGATAAGACAGATATTAACAGCAATAAAAAGCAAAAGCCAAAAAGTAAGGTTGGAAATATAGCATAAATTTCAGTTAATGAAACATAATTCACCCAGACTTCTGTATCGCTAATGAATCTTGCCATTAGATAGCCAGCTACATGTCATATCTAAGGTCATTTGTAAACCTTTATGTGGTCATTATAAGCCGTTCCTAGAAAACAGATTTAAATAAATTTGTCTTCTTTATTATATATACAAAGGACAAAATATTTAGTTTGTTGGATATAAAGGGACCCTTACTTAGTAGTTCTGATGCCTAAGGAAAAGATTTGGTCCTGCTAGTCTCAGAAATTAAGCCCTAAAGGAAAAAGAGAGGTTCTTAAGAGTACTTTTCTCATGGGCCAAAATGACACAGGTACCGAATTCAGGCATGCCTTGTCTTGAATCCATTCCCATAATTTATGAGCTCTGGCATCATGGGCAACTCGGTATATTTCTTGACCTACAATTTGCTCATCAGAAAAGCAGATACAATGATATTTAGCCTGCAGTGTTTCTGTGAAGATTAAATAGAATAAGGTGTAACATAATGCCTAAGAAATAGTGAATAGTCAAGAAAGTCATCAGCTCTTCACATAATGAGGATGGATACCATAAAACTGGGGAATAAAGTTATATTTATATGTCAAAAAAGACTGCTGCTATGATTTTACTCAAAATATATTCCAGAAGTCCAAGATGATGGTAAGTTCTTGGAAATTAGTTGCAAGCCACACTGAGCTTAAACAAAGGGTCTTTTAAATAAAAGGAAAAATTCAGGCTTGGTATAACACAGATTAAGATTTACGGTACCATCTTTTCATGATTATTACTAAGAACTAACCAAAATAAGCAGGAGAAATAACACAGCTGGGTGGGCTTATTTTTTCAAAAAATGGAAAAGTTACCACCCAAGGTGGGGGTGGGGGGGGTCCTCTGCTCACTGCAAGTCAGGAGGCAAGGTAGTAGGAGAGAAAGGACTTTATTACAAGGTGCTAGCAAGAGGAAAGATGGCCCACTCATGTCTGAAAGAAGCATGGCCCAGAACAAAGACTACAAGCCACTTTTATACAAGGCTGGGCTCCTGGTGGGAGAGGGGGCTGGTCTCTGGGTAGGGCCTCCCTCTGGTCTCTGGGTGGGGTCAGACATCTAGTCCCAGTTCCTGATAGTCCTTTGTTTTACTGGATGTGCATCAGAGAATGGAGCACTGGCCCTACACCCATATCTTTCAGTTGTCATTGATGACGGCTATCAGCATAGGCTCTCTGCCCTGGAGGGTCATCACATTCCCAAGGAACTCAAAAGAACAAAGTTATCATCTTAAGGCAGCTGGGAGGGGCCACAAAGTCTACAGAGCATGACTGGGCTAGTTAATCAGAGGTCATTCAAAGTTACAATCTGGTTTCTTTTCTTCAACATGGCTTCCCTTACATCAACCTTGTGTTGAGCCGGTATCAGAAATACAAATACTCAGTTAATATTTTTTTATTTTAAATAAAAATGTTTCATTATCTCAGTAGTTAGTATGTTAATGAGATTCTCTTTAGGTTTTAAACACCACAGCTCAAATTTTATTCTTCTAGATTATGTTAACTCCCTTTTGTCTCATTTTTATTCTGCCACTGCCACTACAGTGATTAATTTAAAAAGCTTGTAGAAAGCACAGAACACAACCTGAATGTAGTGTCTTAATAATCTTAGGAAAATTAACAACTAAATATATTCAAAATTCTAGCTAATATGTTGAACTTCATCCCCATATTTTTTAAATAGATCTTACCTTTGCAGTTCTGATCCACAGGTGGGGGTGAAAAGCCATCTCCTCTCTCATGTACTGAGAGAACGTTCCACCCAGGAAGATCTTGCTTCTTTGTCTAGAACTGTCCGCTAAGGTGAAACCTTTGCCTGCATATTCAAGGCAACCACGGAAGCACTAATGTTCCCTGAAAGGTGTTACACATTACACCACCCTGGGCCCCTTCTTCAGGCCAAAGTGTTGGCCCTGAGGGAATGGATCTGGGAAGGAAGGAAGGAAGGAAGGAAGGAAGGAAGGCAGGCAGGCAGGAAGGAAGGATCAGCACTGAGTACTGCTGAAAGATCTTGTCCTGAGCCCACCCAGTTCCCAAGGGAAGCGCCGCGGAGTGGTATGTGATGCGGATAGAGGGTCCTGCAGAAAACTCAGGCTATTTCACCATAAAGCCATGTACCTAGGCAGATCTCACTGACGGCCTCTCTTCCTGCAGCCCACGGAGGCCTTCTAATTCATACACCTGCCTCTTCTCAGGTGAGTGTGGAATGTGAGTGCTGCCTGCATCTGCTTCCTTTACCAACGCTAATCTCACAGCTTGATGCTAAGGCTAATTATTTGACTAGGACCGCAAATCCTAACAGTTGCTGTGCAGTTAACGTTATTGAAAAATAGAGCCATTTAGCTGCAAGAAATCTATAACCTAGTTTGTGCTCAGCCTCTAGGCAGTAAGAGCCCGCTGACAATTCTAAGCAGTGGTGTCGACCTTCTTACAGAGCTTTAAGTAAGGAGCTTTAAAAGCTTCTCTTTTCAGTTGTTCACTCCCTTATAACCAGAAAGACATTCTTACAAAAAAAAATCCTTCTGGTACAATTTAAACCAATTTCCCTTTGTCTGGAGGTCAAGTGAAATCAGGTGAATTGCCGACAGAACCCATACTTCATAGACTTACAGAGCGTTGATAATGTTGGGAAGATCCTTAGAAGTCATTTAGCTCACCTCCCTTATTTTGCAGCTGGGGATTAAAATGCAGGGATGTCTAGCTACTTGACCAAATTCACACAAGTCAGTTAATATAGACACCTGTGAACTTCAATCATATGCAACACCAGTAATTCAAGTCATTAATTCCTGGAATCATAAGGCTTGCCCAGTGAAATAGAGAAACTCAAACAAGACAAGCAGATTTAGGCAGGAGTCAGACCACCGGGGGTCTAATCCTGGCTCTGCCACTCACTGTGGTGACTTTGGGTGATTACTTCATCTGCCCTTCGGTTTTCCTCATCTGTAAGATGGTGTCAGTGACAGCACCGACCTTAGAGAGCTGTGATGAGGCCTAAGGAGCTCACACACAATAATAATAGCTCAAGTGCTTTTATGTGTCCAGAGCTATTCCAAGTAATCTACTAATTTAATTTCCACAGCAAACTCTTGATGTAAATTCTATTGTTCTCCTAATTTTACAGACTTATAAAAGTGCCAGGCACATCATGAGTGTTCACTGAACTTTTGTAGCTGGAGTCATCCTCATTGTCATTAGCATTATTAGTTGGCGATTTACATACAGACGAGCCTTCAGAGGTTTTTAGAGCACATTAGTTTACCCCTATGGTGCTTCCTAGCAAGGGCAGTGGCCAAGGTCAGAAAATGGAAACATTAAAAAGAAAATGTCACATGAAAAAAAATCTGTGGCCCAAAGAAAATCACAAATAGCATTCCAAAGCCAAAGGAAAATAACATTGGCATTTTTCGTTCTTTGGAATTATCTCCATGTTGTTCCCTTTGTTTTTGTGGATAACAAGAGCACAAGAAAAAAAAAGCGTTTTTTCCTACTTGCCAATGAAAATCACAAAAATCTTAATATGTTACTATAGTATTAAGATTCACAAAACATAGGATATTCACATATATTTCTTTCTTCCTGAAATGCCCTTGTGACTCTTGACAGCTCATTAAGGATCCATACAAGCCCAAGCTGGGCTTACATGTGCTGGTAACCAGCTGCCTTCACCTCTCAGAATGTAACTGCCATAGGCGTGGACGGGCCAGTCTGAAGGGAGGGTGGATCAGAGAGAGGATGTTTAGTAAGACTTCCTAGCCACCCCTGCTGGCTTTTATTTTGACATATGGGGCTGTAACCCAAAATGCACAAGGATTAGAGATGTCATTTTATGTCAGTTGTAGGACAGGATACAATAGAAACTGAGAGCAGATAGACCCTCATTTGTCTGCCATGACATTCCAGAAGGGAAGATGCCATGGTCAAATCAGCCACCTTTTCTGATAGGGGTTTTTCTTGGCCCATTCAAGCTGTCAGCAGTTCTCACTGGAGAATTTCACAAGCTGCAAAACTTTACTTCTTGCAGGAGAATGAATCTACTTCCCTTCAAATGGGTAACTGCCCTGTGAATAGGTGGATGTAACTCAGGCACTGTTGGATTGCTTTGGCTTTTCAGGGTCTTTTGTTGTTCCACATAAATTTTAGGATTCTTTGCTCTATTTCCATAAAAAATGTTGTCGGAACTTTGATAGGGATTGCATTGAATCTGTAGATTGCTTTAGAAAGTACAGACATTTTAATTGTTATTTCTTCCAATCCAAGAGGATGGAATATCTTTCTATTTCCTTACGTCTTCTCTGATTTCTTTCAAAAATGTCTTATAGTTTTCAGTGTACAGATCTTTCACCTCCTTGGTTAAATTTATTCCTAGGTATTTTATCTTTTTAATGTAATTGAAAGGACCACGAAGAGCCAAAGCAATCCTGAGAAAAAGAATAGAGCTAGAGGCATCACAATCTCTGATTTCAAAATATACTACAAAGCTGTAGTAATCAGAACAGCATGCGACTGGCACAAAAACAGACACACAGATCAATGGAACAGAATCAAGAGCCCAGAAAGAAAACCACACATCTATGGACAGCTGATCTTTGACAAAGAAGCCAAGAACATACAATGGAGAAAGGAAAGTCTCTTCAATAAATGTTTTTGGGAAAACTGGACAGCCACATGCAAAAGAATGGCAATAGACCATTATCTTACACTATACACAAAAATTAACTCAAAATGGATTAAAGGCTTGACGTTAAGACCTGAAACCATAAAACTCCTAGAAGAAAATATAGGCAGTACACTCTTAGACATCAGTCTTAGCAGCATCTTTTGGAATATCTCTCCTCAGGCAAGGGAAACAAAAGCACAAATAAACAAATGGGACTACCTCAGACTAAAAACCTTCTGCACAGCAAAGGAAACCATCAAAAGAAAAAAATGACAACCCACCAATTGGAAGAAGATATTTGCAAATAATACATCTACTAAGGGGTTAACATCCAAAATATATAAAGAGCTCATATAACTCAACAAAAAAAAAAACACAAACAACCTGATTAAAAAATGGGCAGAGGATCTGAACAGACATTTTTCCAAAGAAGACATACAGATGGTCAATAGGGACAGGAAAAGATGTTCAACATCACTTTCAGGGAAATGTAAATCAAAACTACAGTGAGCTATCACCTCACACCTGTCAGAATGGCTATTATTAACAAGATAAGAAATAAGAAGTGTTGGAGAGGATGTGGAGAGAAGGGAACCCTCATACACTGCTGGTGGGAATGCAAACTGGTGCAGCCACTATGGAAAACAGTATGGAGATTTCTCAAAAAATTAAAGAGTAGAACTACCATATGATCCTGCTATTCCTCTTCTGGGTATTTATCCAAAGAATAAGAAAATGAGTAAATATACGTGCACCTCTACGTTCGTTGCAGCATTATTTGCAATATCCAAGACTTGGAAACAACCTAAGCGCCCATCATTGGATGAATGGATAAGAAGATGTCATATATATATATATATATATACACACGCACACACACACACACACACACACAATGGAATACTACTCAGTCATTTAAAAAGATGAAATCTTGCCATTTGTGACAACATGGATGGAACTTGAGTGTATTATACCAAGTGAAAAAAGTCAGACAAATAAAGACAAATACCATGTGATTTCACTCATATATGGAAGATTAAAACAACAACAAACAAACACATAGATACAGAGAACAGATTAGTGGTTCCCAGAGAGGAAGGAGGTGGGAGGAGGGCGAAATGTGTAAAGGGAGACGTCCATACAGTGGTGGATAGAAACTAGACTTGCGGTGGTGAACACACAGCTAATGCCAGAGTGGACATGTTGACACTTCTGATTTCTTAGAAAGTGGGTGGAAAGTCATAAATTTGAATTTAAAATAAATGTTCTTAATTTTAATGTTTTCTTTTAAATTTCAGAAGACGACACTGGATCCAACGAACCAGGCAAATTTCATAATTGATCAATGAAATATAAATTGACTATATTTAGCTTCACTTCTCACCACAGGATGATCCTCGATGACTTAAAACTCCTGAAAATTCTAAGGTTTGTGACTTTTGTGTCATTAGTTACTTGATACCTTTAAACTGAAATAATTTTTAAAATATAGTTTCAAATAAAAACAGGATTGGCAGACAAAAAGTGCAAGTTTTGTATAATATTAATCCCAAGAAAGCTCAGACTGTGAGCCAGCCCAAGTGAGAAAGATGGTGTGCTTGCTGAGACTCGCAGCACTGCGGCCTGATGACAAGGCCAGCACCCCCTGCACACGGCCCAACATCTGCTTGCAAGCTCCTGTAAAACACGAGTTATGTTACCATAAGGATGAAAATAAGGAAAAACCTCGATGTCTCTTGTGCAAAAAAGGAAAAAATAAATTGCCTTGAGCAATAACTCTATGAAATTGTCATTCTTGCAGCAAGTTTAAAACAAATCATGGACATTTTGAAGGAAAATCAACAGATTATTTACAGCTATATAAGAGAGATGTCTTGACTAGCATCAATACAACAAAAGGACAAATGAAGCTAAAAGTTTTTAAATGGTTGCAGTTTGTTTGATAACCAATTTCAGAATCACCGTGAAAGATGATGTTCATGAAATAAGAAAAAATTAGAAGTTCTATTCTTCAGATGTGAAAAAAATGTCTCCTTTTGATGAAAAGAGACAACAGAGCTAAAGAAAACAAGATTAATTTCTTCACACAACATTGCCACATAGTGCAGTTTCAAGCGCCAAAATACAAAATCGAATTGCTCGAGAGACTTTAGGTTCTTAGGTAATTAATTCGTATTATAGATTGGGTTTTTTCACTGTATTTATAGTGATTTTCTCTATGAAGATATATTCACTGAAAATGTTTATAGTTTTTCTTTTTTTAAATTTTAACAAGAAACATACTTATGTGAGTTGTTTGCCAATCTAGTACTATTCACGTGAGGAATGTAGGGATGCCTGCGCCGCAGGGAACAATCTGTAAGTGGTTAGAATCGTCTGAGTCATTGGTTACATCAAGGCCACAGTCAGCCCCCTGTTTGCCAGTAACTACTGCATTGCTCAGCAAGAACATCTCTCTCAAAAAGTTTCATTCATGATTTTGTTCAGTTTATTCATTGAGGTGGTAAAAAGGCTAAATGTTCTTAAAACAATAAAAAAAAATACTGGTTTGAATGTTTATTCTTTAGAAAATCTGATTTAAAGTGGGAATGTATTTTGGAAGCTGGTTCACTACACAGATGTATTCTGGTCCAGTCAGGCGGAGGTGCTGAACAGAATTCTTAAACTAAAATTTAATTGTTATTTTTCTTTATGAGATGTTGGGAAGATAATGAAATATTTAAACAGGATAAAATCCTGGCAAATATGTCTGTTGACTCACAGTTGGCTTGTTTAGGAGAGATATTCTTAAGACTGAATATTCTAAATTGAGGCAATCCTTGATGTGTCAGCTGCCCATGAAGGTTGCTGTAAGGAAGATTAGTTGGATGAAGAAATTTGACCTTGGAGATTAAGAATCATTGGAGACTCCTGATTTGGTGCATATTAAAGTGTCTATGGTAAAATAAAAATCTAAATTTTCTTTTATTAATGAAAAGACTATGAATGAGTATTTCCCAGACAAAATAATAGAATGTGATCAACATATCAGAGACCCTTGCAGTAAAGACCTCTATAGATGGCCGTATAACACAAGTGACCTGAGAGATAGATTAATGAATTTCCTCAGCAGTAGCCTGAAACACCAAGAGGCACACAACTCAAGTGCCCTCAGGGCAACATAAATTAGTGAACCTGATGAGGAAAGAGACAGTGCATTTATCTCCTTTTGTGGAGGAGGGACTGAATTTTGCCCTCAGGTCACCAGTATGTGACGCTGCACTTCAACATGTCCCTTGCCTGGCAAAATCTTGGGCATCTCTTCTCAGTCATTATTCTGACTTGACCTAGTATCAGAAAATGCCATTTGTATACCTGCTATGTGAATCAGGGTTCTCAAAACACGTGATGCTGAAATGGGACCAAATCGGTCTGGGCATTGATCTTGTTACTCAAAATTAGCTTTGTGTAATAAGGTATGATTTTCTGAAATTTGCATTGAAATGCACTTTTAAAAATGACATGTAAATGAATTTTAATTTAAATCACCCATTGTTCATCCATAATCTAACAGGAGAATTGGGTTTTGTTTTATTTTGTCTTCTGAAGGTAAATAATTTGAAACATGATGACAATGTAAGTGAATACTGTAATAAAATCCTATGCCACTTCTTTCAAAGAATAAATCAAAGTATATTTACTGTCATTCAATCAATGTTAAAAGAGCTGCCACCAGAGAATGACAAAGTCTAGACTCTGTACTGAATGAATTCCTAATATGTATTTTATACAATTGAATCTTACCTCAGTCCATCCTCTATAGACATAGGCATAGCTAGAAGTTAATTATACATATGTCATCCTCAGTTACCTACTTTCCTTCTGTATTTTATACCTTCATGGCTAAGCTAACATCAACTGTAAGATATGGTCACAATTCCATTCAACATAAAGATTTCAATTGTTTTTATTGCCTTATTTACATGATTTTTATTGACTTCAGTTGATTTAAAAGAATTGCCACTCTGAGTACTCAGTGTGTGCATGCATGTGTGTGTGTGTGCATGCTTTTCAGTATCTTATATCAGTAGCATCTGCCAATCTCAATTTTTATTTGACAATCACGAAAGGGCAGTTTGAAGGTTTAGATTGTTTATTTGTGGACATTTTAATTTAAATCTTAAATCTTAGACAAAATGATTAGCCATAAAAATGATGGTTTACTGATATAACTGGTTCTGTTTACCCAGATGCACAATTATTACCATCCTCTTCTATCTAATGCTAGATCGAACAGAGCAGCGGAAATCCCCTTCTTTCTGCTGCAGTGAGTGCAATCAATACTGACCTCTCCCCACCGCCACACAGTCCTGCTCGTAAGGAGGAACTGAGAGGATTTATTCCATCAGACCTTCCACTGGGCATTCTGGACACTGCACTTTCCTTCCTTCAAAACAATCACCTGTGTAAATGCTTGTCATTTAATTTTGACTTATTTACTACACCTCATGAATTGCATTCATCATAATCTTTCATTTACAATATACCATCATCATTTTACGTGTCTGACCTCTCTTTATATAATTTAATAGTTTATTTTCTAATGTACTATTTTTTTTAAGATTGGCACCTGAGCTAACATCTGTTGCCAATCTTTTTTTCTTCTTCTTCTTTTCCCCAAAGACCCCCAGTACATAGTTGTATATTCTAGTTGTAGGTCCTTCTGGCTCTGCTGTGTGGGACACCACCTCAGCATGGCCTGATGAGTGCTGCTAGGTCTGCGCCCAGGATCTGAACCAGTGAAACCCTGGACTGCTGAAGCAGAGCGCATGAACTGAACCACTCAGCCATAGGGCCAGCTCCTAATGTACTTATTTTTAATTCTATAATAAGCACCCCAAAGGCATCATCTAACCCAAGAAGTAAAAATATTACCCATAACTCACATTTTCTCAAGTGCTTCTTCCAAACCCATATCCTCGCTTTCTCTTTAAAAATAACCAATAGTTATTCATTGCTTAATGACAGGGAGACATTCTGAGAAATGCGTAAACAGACGATTTTGTCATGCGAACATCATAGGCTGTATTTATACAAACCTAGTTGGTATAGCCTACTACACACCTAGGCTATATGGTGCTAAACTTTTGGGACCACCATCCTATATGCTACCCACCATTGACCAAAAGAAACATTGTTATATGGCACGTGACTGTAGGGCCTACCTCGTTTTATAGCACTTTGCAGATATTGCATTTTTTACAAGACCCTCCACCAGCAAAAAGATTACGACTCACCGAAGACTTGGATGGTGGTTAGCAATTTTTAGCAATAAAATATTTTTTAATTAAGGTAGGTACATTGCTTTCTTTTAGACATGATGTCATTGCACACTTAATAGACTACAGTATAGTGTAAACATAAGTTTTCTATGCACGGGAAACCAAAAAATTTGCATGAGTGGCTTCATTGCAATATTCGCTTCATTGCATTGTTCTGGAACCGAGCTTGCGATATCTCTGAAGTACGCCTGTACCTCAGTTTTCTATCTGTCATCCCCTTGGTTTTTAATGTTGGTATATCGTTGCATATATTTGATGCATCAAAAATATATTATTTAGTTTCACCTAGTTTTGAATTTCAAAAAATGGCATCAAACTATATGTTGTTTTTTGACTCTTGCTTTATTAATTCAACAAAATAATACTAATATTTATCTGTGCTATTGTGTGTAGATGAAAATATCCCATTGTGAAAAGATACCACAATTTATGTATTTTCTGCTGATGGTCATTTGGGTTATTTCACTTTTTTTCTTTACAACTACTGCTGTTTTGTACACGTTTTCTGGTGCACATACGCTACAGTTTTCCTTGCAGAAAACTGAAATTTGGAGTGAAATTACTAGATTGTAACAAATGCAAAGTTCAGCTGTACATTGTTTTCCAAAGTGGTTGTACTCATTTATACTCCCACCATCAGTGCAAAAGAAATCCTTGACACACATTCTATCAACACGTGACGTTGTCAGACTGCATTATTTTTGTTACTCAAAGGTAAAATTGAAATTGCCTTCTCAATCTGCATTTCCTTCATTATTAGTGAGGTTGAATAACTCATGAGTTTTGGACCATCCATGTTCGTCTTAGGTGACATACCTGCTCATATCTTTTGCACATTTTTGTATTCTCTTTGTTGTTGTTTATTAATTATTTAGGAATTATTCTACATTGCATTGTTGATTTTGTATGTTGCAAACATCTTCTCCCAAATTTGTGACTTATATTTGAATTTTCTTTACACTATCTTTTTATGAAAAAAAATTCTTAATTTCAGTTTATTCAAATTTATAAATCCTTTTCTTAGGTCAGTATTTTTTGGTTGTTATTTAAGCAAACTTTCCTGCCTTGAATTGAGAATGCTATTCTGCATTCCAGAAATTTTCCTCTAAAAGTTTTAAAGTTTGCTTTTAAAATGTATCTTCTCAATTTATTCAAGGTGGATATTTGCACATGATGGGTGTGACCTCATCTTCCCCAACCCCACCCTGGGGGATAACTAATTTTGAGTGCTTGATTGGTTAAGCCCCCTTCCCTCCCACACTGATGTCATGCTCCCTCTGTCATGTCAAAGTTCCATCCATGCATGGTGTGCTCCGGGGCTCCATCCGTTTGTCTCTGAGAGTTCCCTGCATCAGTGCACGGTCCCGTCTACAGTCATAAGTCTGTTACGGCCTTTCTACAGACATGGGAGTCTAAGTATATTGTTTCTTTCTCTCTTGACTCTCACAGTGGCTTGTTTTCTCTTGTGTTTGCTAATCTTTGTGAAAGCATGCTTGATTTTAATCTGGGGGACAACTCACAGGCCTAACGTAGGGAAACAGGCCTTTAGGAGGTCAGTCTCTGCTTCTGTTAGTCGTCAGGGGGCGCCTTGTACAAGATGCAGTTTTATGGCTTTCCTGTTTTCTTTTTGATGTTACTTGCTAATATCATTCTATGTGTGTTTTTGTTTGTTTGTTTGTTTTATTGTTTTTCATTCAGCAGTGTGTACAGCAATGTGGGCAAAAAAATGGATAGAATAAAATATTTATTGAGCATACAAAATGTGTCAAGTATTTTTCTAATTGTTTTATATGCATCATCTCCTTCAATCCTTATAATAATTAGATGAGATTACTACTATCATTATTTTCAATTTATAGATGAGGAAACCATGGCTTAGAGGAGCTAAATTTAAATGTCCCAAGACCATAGAGCTGTGGGAAGCTGGTATTTGCTTCAGAGCCTACACTCTTGACTGTTATGCTATGCTGCACCGAAAACAAACGTCAGTCACTGTGTGACTGTGTCCTCACCGCCACTCCATCTGATTAACTGTGCAAATGTGCCTATTGAGATGGCTGTGTGCGACATTTTATGATGACTAGGAAAAGCATGGAGTTTCAATACACGGAAACAGGAGTCCAACAGGCCCTGTTGATTGCCTATCCAACATTTTCTCTGATTCCTAAGGGACTATGTTTTAAGATATCCAGCATTCCTCCACGGAGCCATATGTTTCTGAGGAAGCTGACTCCACCATAAGATCCACTGGGTCTAGAGGAGTTTAAGGAGTCCATTGGTCATAAAAATGCTCTTGCCAAAGATAGGTATAGGAACAAACATGTGGCCAAATTCAGATCCATGAGCCACAGGAGAAAATCTTTTCAGCATGAGAAGCTGTCCTTTCTTACTAACACAAGAGACATAAGAGTAAGCTCCTTTTCTGCTACTACTCACTATTGTCTCCAGATGGTATGTGTTATAGCCATCTGCAATCACAAGAGTAAACCAACTACAGGATGAAGCCAAAAGTGGGGACAGTGGCGTGGAGACTTAGTGGAAGTAACCTGAATTTTTGATGAAATCAATAAACTCATCATATCTTAGTGGATACCTTACTTCTTCTTTTTTTTTTCCATTGTGAGAAAGAATACACAATCTTTTGGTTAAGACAAGGAGGGTAAAGCAGAGTTTTATGATACTTGTTGGTAATTCTATCATATCTGATGAATGGTGATGACTTTTACAAAATAAGGACCTCCATAGTTCTTCAATCTCATTCAAATGCAAGACTGTTTAAGAAGCCTGTATTTTTCCTCTCTATAGAAAACAAAATCATAAGAGTAAATGTTTCACTCAATTACAATAAAACTCAAGACAAACTTAAATAAGTTACAGTCCCAAGGACTCAAGTTTAAGATAAAATTATTATCAAAATTTCTATTTAATATGAATATAGAAACCCTTAAAGATATATACATACACTGCTACTGGTGTTGTATGAGGACACATCTGAAAAACAATTTGGTTATATAGAGATTTTCAATTAAATATCCATACCCTTCAAAGATTATTTACAACCATAGACATAAATAAAATCACCTAAAGAGAGAGTACAGCAGAGAAAGAGGAGAACATGTGAGAGAGAGCCTGGATTCAATGTAGAGGAGGATGACCCAGAAAGAGACAGAGAAAGCAAAGCAAGAAAGTTGGGAGAAAAAGAGGAGAGCCATGTCACAGAATCCAAGACAAGAGAGTGCTTTAAGAGGAAATGGTAAATAGAAATGCATACCTACAAAAAGCTACTTAAGCAAAACAAAGAAAAATTTCCTTTAGCTTAAGGAACATGGAAGTCATTAGCGACCGTGGGGCCAGAAGCTAGATTGGAAATGATTCAGTTATGTGTCATGTGGTGGACTCCATGATGCGCCACCCAGATCCCCTTTGAGATCTAAAAGACTTATTTCTCTATCTGCCCAGAGGGGTGCCAGCAGATAGCCCTCCAGCCTTTAACCCCCCTTGAGGTTTGCCTCAGCTACAGAAAGCTCCCTTGCCCAAGGTCACATCTCCATTCCTGTGACAGCCTACATCCAGCGACTGACTGATGCGGTATAAACTCCGGTCTTCTTGACCCTGCTGCAGATAGCTCTGAAGATTCTATCTTCAGAACTCCCATCGGGGTTGGCTGAGGCTTCCATTGAGACTGCAAAGCTGCTCAGCTTCTCCTTCTGCTCCATCCTGCTTCTAGCCCTCCCTTATGCAGGTGTTGATCTCAGGAGTGCTCTGTAATAAATGCACTACATACCAATTTCTACCTGAGCATTGGCTTCCCCCAAATCTCACCCAGCAAAATAGTCAAAGATGGGCTTACTACAGTTGAGTTCTGTTAATAGTAAAAAGTAAGGAAACTGAAATGATGATTGGAGACTACTTTTTCAAGGTGTTTGGCAATGAAGGGAAAGTTAGAGATAGAACTTAAAAAGTTGATGAGAGGATTTCCAGTTTTTATCTTTTTCTTTGAGAGAGACACTTCATGAAGCACATACACAAAGGAATACTTAAGAAATATCTAAAACTTCTGGGAAACAAACATTTTTTAAACAGATTCTTACATGACAGTCAAACAACAAGAAAGTGAAGAGAACTCTCAGAGGGCAAAACACTGAAAAAGACCAAGTCTTCAGAGAAGTAGCAAAGTCCTAAAGTGCACAGCCATCCTGGGGTATCTGCCGACCCCCGACATCTCCTAGACCTTTTGGTTTTAATGGGCTTGAAGGGGGAAAAAGAAACAAACTATAAGACCTACTCAAGGTGGGATATGTTCAAGACTCGCACACAAGTTGGGGCCACGAAAGAAGACTCTCAAAATCCAGTGGAGCACCAAAAAAGAAAACAGTGACGTGGACTCTCCCCACAAAGAGAAACAGAAGTATTGCCTTCTCAGCCTTGGCTTTCAAGTGTGGGAGGAGGAGGTGGAATGCCTACTCTTACATTTTCTAACCAAATTTGCTCTCATACAGGTTCAAGGCCAGATTTTGTACCACTGGTAGCAAAATCTAGACTTTTCCACTGTTTGTGACCTTTTGTACACTGTGGCTTCCAAAAATCTCAAGCTAAGAATTTAATGAAAAAAGTTATTTATATAGAACCTGCCTGATGCACATCCAAAATCTCTTATACACATTAAACACAGGCCTTAAAGTCTCACAAATAAAATGGACATGATTAAATGCAACAAAAAAGTCATTTAAAAACTCATGAAAAATACTATGAAAAAGAATCATCAGAAACAACACATAGAACTATTTAAGAAATGCTACAGATCCTTTAATGATCAGATATTGAGTATAAATAAGTATGCTTCATACATCTTAGAAAAATAAAATAAAAATGTTATTGAAGGTGTGGCCAAATATGGAAAGATAATAAAAGAGGATGAGATAGGTCTGGAAATCTGGAAATAAGGTAGAAATTTTAGAAATGATAAATAGCATAGTTGAAAATTAGAAATTCAATAGATTGTTTAAAGAACAAAGGTCAGAGAAAGTTGAATAAATTCTTTGGATTTTAATAATAAACCAAAAGATAAGACAAATAATTTTATAATTAAGGAAGAAAAAATCTTTCAAAGAGAAAATAATGATAACATTTTCCAGACAAGCAAATACTGAGAGATTTACTAAAACACCGACTTTCATTAATGGAAACTGTAAAGGATATTCTCTAGGAAGAAAGAGAAGGTAATATGTGGAGAAATCTAGTCAAACAATGGTTGCATAGATAACAACACTGGGAATAATAATCCATTTTATAGAATTTAATAAAACAAGCTAAAAATTAAAATATTGCATTAAAACATACAAAGTGAGAAGAAAATGATCATGATTAAAGCATGATAAGGTCTTGAATTTTTCAGAAAGGGAATAAAGATAATGACTATTTTCAGACATTATTATGTTTAACTTTATTATGCTTACCTTTTTTGGGTAATGATGAAAATATAAAAATAGGAAAGGAAAAACAGAATGAGAAAAAATAACCAAAAAAATTCAAACGGTAAAATAGATAGACCTGCAAGGAGAAATAGACAAATACACTATTATAATTGGAGACTAAACCCCCTTCTATAAGAAACGGACACATCCAGCCAGCATAAAATGAGGAGTGCACTGCTGACTACGTTATTAACAACTGCATTTAACTGTCATCCATAGACTACTTCATCCAGCAACAGCAGAATACACATTCTTCTCAAGCCTACCTGAAATATTCACCAAGATCAGCCATATTCTGGCCCATAAAACACACCTTAAATTGAAAAATATAGAGATTATACAATGCCTGCTCTCAGACCACAAGGAATTAAACTAGAAATCAATTCTAAAAATAGCTGAAAAATCCCAAAATATGTGGAGATCAATAAACACACTTTTAAACAGCATATAGGTCAAGGAAGAAATATCAAGAGAAATTACAAAATGTTTTGAACTAAATGAAAATTATACAATTTTTCAAATTTTGTAGGATGAAGTGAAAACAATGTTCAAAGGGAAATTTATAGCATTGAATGTATATATTACAAAAGAAGAAATATCTAAAATTAATTATATAAGCTTCTGTATTAGGAAACTAGAAAAAGAAGAACAGATTAAATCTAAAGAAGGCAGAAGAAAAGAAACATAAGAATTAGAGCAGAAATCAATGAAATTGAAAACAAGAAATCAATAGAAAAAATCAATGAAACCAAAAGCTGGTTCTTTGAAAATATCAACAAAAACAACAAACCTTTTCCCAGGGTTACCAAGGAAAAAAGAGAGAGAGAGAGGACAAAAATTATTAATATCAGAAATGAAAGATGGCACACTCCTACAGAGTTCTTAGCCATCAAAAGGATTATAAAGGAATGTTATGAAGAACTGTAGACCCACAAGTTTGATAATCAAGATAAAATGGATCAATTCCTTGAAAGACACAATCTTCCA
The DNA here is from genome assembly GCF_041296235.1 of Equus asinus. NCBI lineage: Eukaryota > Metazoa > Chordata > Mammalia > Perissodactyla > Equidae > Equus > Equus asinus. Next base: position 14,739,455 of record NC_091818.1, read on the forward strand.
AAATTCATACAAGAAGTAGATAATTTTAAGAGGCATATATCTATTAAATAAATTGAACATCTCATTAATACCCTTCCAAAACAAAAACATCAAGTCCAGATGGGTTTGCTGGTGAATTCTACCAAATATTTACGGAAGAAACTACACCAGGTCTCTACAATCCTTTTCAGAACATAGAAGCAGAGGGAATACACCCTGAATTATTCTATGATAACAGCATCACCCTAATAGCAAACCAAATGAAGACATTACAAGAAAAGGAAATTACAGATCAAAATCTCTCATGAATACAGATACCAAAATTCTCAGCAGAGCAAATATTAGCAAATCAAATCCAACAAGAGATAAAAAGAAGTACTGACCACAACCAAGTGATGTTTACCCCAGGTATGCCCAATTGTTTCATCCGTCAAAAGCCAATCCATCACATCAACAGAATAAAAACAAAGAATCGTATAGTCAAGTCAAAAGATGCAGAAAAGGCATTTGACAAAATCCAACGACCATTCATGATAAAAGCCCTCAGTAAACTAGGAAGAGAGGGAAGCTTCCTCAACTTGATAAAGAGCCTCTACGAAAAACCTATGGCTAACATCATTAATGGCATGAAACACATAGCTTTCTTGCTAAGATCAGAATAAAGGCAAGAATATCCCACCTTACTACTTCTTTTCAACATTATACTGACAGTACTAGCTAATGCAATAAGATGAGAAAAGGAAACAAAGGCTACACATACAAAGGTATACATGGGAAGGAAGACATAAAATTGTCTTTGTTTACACGTGACATGATCATCTATGTCGAAAATCCGAAAGAACAAAAAAAACTTCCTGGAACTAATAAGCAATTATAGCAACGTTGCAGGATACAAGGTTAAGATAAAAATTTCAGATTCCCTACGTATCTGAAAGTATAATAATCTAAACAAGTAGAATTAAAATTAAGAACACAATACCATTTATATTACCACCAAAAAAACTTGAATACTTAGGTATAACTGTAACAAAATATGTACAAGAATTTGATGAGGAAAACAACAAAACTCTGATGAACAAAATCAAAGAACAACTAAATAAATGGAGAGATATTCCAAGTTCATGGATAGGAAATCAATATTGTCAAAGATGTCAGTTCTTCCCCCACTCGATCTATAGATTCCATGCAATCTCAATCAAAATCTGAGCTAGTTATCTGTTACATATCAAACAACCATATACAGAGAGGCATAAGACCCAGAATAGCCATCATGATATTGAAGTAGAAGAACAAATTTGGAGGACTAGCACTATCTGACTTTAAGATTTATTGTAAAGTTAAAATAATCAAGACTGTGACATTGGTGAAAGAATAGACAAATAAATCAATAGAACAGAATTGAAGGACCAGAAATAGAACCACACAAATATAGTTGACTGGTCTTTGGCAAAGGACCAAAGACAATAAAATGGAGCAAACCCAGTCTTTTCAACAAAAGGTACTGGAACAACTGGACATTCACACACACACAGACTCACAAAATGGATCTAGACACAGACTTATACCAATCACTAAATAATAACTTAAAATAGATCATAGACCTAAAAGTAACATGCAAAACTATAAAATTCCTATAAGATAACATATGAGAAAACCTAGATGACCTGGAATATGGTGATGACTTTTTAGATATAACACCAAAGGCATGATTCATGAAAGAAATAATTGACAACCTGGGCATCATTAAAATTAAAAGCTTCGGTTCTGCAAAACAGAGCATCAAGAGAATGAGAAGACAACCAAAGATGGGGGAAAATATTTGCAAAAGACACATCTGATAAAGGACTGTTGTGCAAAATATATAAAGAGCTCTTAAAATTCAACAATGAAAACCAAATAATTCAATTAAAACTGAGCCAAAAACCTTAACAGATATCTCACCAAAGAAGATATACAAATGGAAAATAAGCATATGAAAAGGTGCTCTGTGTCATATGTCATCAAGGAAACATGAATTAAAACAATGAGAGACCACTACACACCTATTGGTAAAGCCAAAATCCAGAACACTGACACCACCAAATGCTGGTGAGGACATGGAGCAGTATGAACTGTCATCCATTGTTGGTGGAAATCCAAAATGGTTCACCCACTTTGGAAGACAGTTTGGCAGTTTCTTACAAAACTAAACATACTTTTATCATATGATCCAGCAATCCTGCTTCTTGGGATTTACCCAAAGATTGTTAAAAATTATGTCCACATAAAAAACCTGCACAAAGATGTCTGTAGTAGCTTTATTAATAATTACCAAAACAGAGAAGCAACCAAGATGTTCTTCAACAGGTAAATGGATAAATAAACTGAGGTATATCCAGACAGTAGAATACTATTCAGCGCTAAAAAAGACTGAGCTATTGAGCCATGAAAAGACGTGGAGGAACTTTAGGTGCATGTTACCAGATGAAAGATGTCAATCTGGAAAGGCTCTCTACAGAATTATTACAACTATATGACATTCTGTAAAAGAAAAAACTATGTAGACAGTTAAAGGATCAGCGGTTGCCAGCAGTTGAGGCAGGGACACAGATGAAGAGGCAGAACTCAGAGGATCTTTAGGGCAGTGAAAATGCTGTGTGTGAGACTGTAATGATGGATAGATGTCATTATCTATTTGTCCAACCCATAGAATGTGCAACACCTGGCGTGAACACTAGTGTAAAACATGGACTCTGAGTGACCGTGATGTGTGAATGTTGGTTTAGCAATTGAAACAAACGTAGTATTTTGGTGGAGGATGTTGATAGTGGGGGAGCCTATGCAAGTGTAGTGTCAAGGGGTATACGGGAAATCTCTATACCATCTCAATTTTGCTGTGTACCTAAAACCGCTCTACAAAAATAAAGTCTTAAAAAAAACTTTTCAGGTGCCAGCCCTGTGGCTAAGTGGTTAAGTTCGCACGCTCCGTTTTGGCGGTCCAGGGTTTCGCTAGTTCAGATCCTGGCCATGGATATGGCATCGCTCCTCAAGCCACCCTGAGGCAGCATCCTACATAGCAAAGCCAGGGGCACTCACAAATAGAATATACAACTGTGTACTGGGGGGCCTTGGGGAGAAGAAGAAGGGAAAAAAAAGAAGATTGGCAACAGTAGGCACCAGGTGCCAATATCTAGGAAAAAAATAGAAAAAAACAAAACACAACTATTCAGACTTTGGAAATTAAAAAAAAAAAGAGAGAGAAAGAAAAGAAAAGATAAACACAAAAGTTAGTTAGCTCTGGGAGTAGAGGTAAGAATACCATAAAGGATGAGAACTTAGGAAGGTTTTTCAATTATTGGTAATATTTTATTAAATTGGGAGGTGTGTTCAATAGTGGAGCAGCGTCTCCTTGGACCTGAGACCCTTATCCCCTCCTACCTTATTGGGAAATGTATTATAGGATAATCTCTTCTTTCTCTTGTATAGTCAGCATTTCCCTTATAGATGTCCTTGTCGCACAGAGTTAAGGATTGTGAAATATAGACTGTCTTGCACATATTATAGCATTCAGAGCACCTAACTTAGTGAGAAAGTTACTAAAGATGCTGCATAAATCATGTCTTTTATTTTCTATATTTTATGATGTTTTGACACCTTAAAAAGTTTTCTGGCCAAGGAGAGAGAGATCCTAGCAGGGCTAGCCCTTTCTTGGAGATAGGAAAGGCTTAGGCTGGAGCACGTCTTTCATACAAACCAATAAATCCCGAGTCTACAGCTCCAACCACCACTTACCTAATCTCGCACACCAAGCTCGATGTCATCCCTGGACCAGATACACCAATGAGAGACCACTCTATAGCCCAAAGTTCCCTGGAATTATTCAATCCTAAACTATTTATTCTGACACGTTGTTGTTTTTCCATGAAAATCCCAATAAAGGCTCTAACCTAGACTTTCCCCTCATTTCTGTCTTCCGATACCTGACCAAAACCTGGCACTTCCCGTCTGGCCCTTATGTGGCATGTGGTGGCCCTCTCCCGAGAATCTGTGAGCATAAGAAACTTCCTTCCAAGCCTCGTTCTTGTTTCCTCCTGTGGCTACACTCACTTTACCATACCATATCCAACATTTATATTCCTATAATAGACATCATATAAACATTTCTATAGCTACGCATTTCCTAAAAATTAATTTAAGTTCTGGAAGTCTAAATGTCTCACTAGTAGCTTCTACAGGGTTTCAATATTTTATGTATTATAGATGTATGTAAAGGTTTCTTTACATTGGAATCAAAATATGTATTTTTCAAAGTGAGTTTAACATTTTAGCTAGTTTTCTTGTTGATGCTTAACCTTTTCCTACATTTGGCCAGACTGTTTAAACCTTCAAAATACAAGGTTGTTTATAAATAGCTTGTGTCTGTATATGGGTCAAAGCATCCACATAGAGAAGTGTTGAATCTCTCTATGAAAATTCATGGGTTTTGTCAAACCTGTTGTGGAAACCCATAGATTGTAAAATCAGCTCAGGATTATTTTCAGTTTGACTAAGAAGCAACTTGTTAACCTGGTGGATCCTAAATCAATGTCATTTTTTCAGAACAAAGCCTCTAAAGGTGGGAGGAGGAGAGGAAGGGGAAAATTTTTTCTTAAACCTTTGACTTAGATCAAATGTTACCAAAATAATGTTAAGGAATAAACAGTGACCTAGCTTACTTTACTTTAATAAAATTTTGGCAGAATTGTCTAACATGGTTCCCGGTCTGATTTAATTGTGTCTGGGAAGCTCTTAATATCCTTCCAAATAAAAATCTCTTCCAAGCTGCCAGAACGTCCCTGCTGACTGATTTGGCAGCAAGTAGTTACTGTGGCCTCAGACGTGAACCTACAAGAGGGCAGGCACGCTGAGTTCACAAGGACCCACCATGCCCCTTTGAGAGTCGTCACGGTTCGTTTTCCGTGGGGGGAAAAGCACTGTAATAGAAAGCACTATGACAATATTTTATGTTAGGGGTGCTATGAAAGCTGAGGATTGATTCTAAATTCTAAGTTCCATAAATACAGGTAAGAGAGGGCCACAGCAGTTTTCAGGTGAGTCAATGACCTGAGTGGTGAGGGAAACATCACTTTCATTTTGATCTTTGTAATGTTGAAGCATATATCATCAAAGAAGTGCAAAAGCTCAAAGCTGCATTGAGTACTATATTTCAAAAAATGGCCAAAAATCATGGAGCAAACTAAAGAGCTTACATAACTTCAACTATCAATAATTTAAACACCAAAAATCTAAAACTTTCAGGGCAGATAAGGTTTTGTTTAAGAAGAAAAACAGAACGAGGAATTCTGTGAAGGCCGAAGAGAAGAGAAGAGCCTAAGCTTTTCCTTTTCCCCGCTCCCACCCCTCGCCCTTTCCCACAAACCATAAAAAGTAGGTCCACTGAGTCCCAACCAGGACTGAACTCTGGCTGTCCCCTGGAGGGAGAATTCTCCCTCAGGACTCGCGGGACGTGGGGAGTGTAAGGCTAAACACAGCTCAAGTTTACTCATCTAAGCCAAATAATTGGTGAGTTTGGCCAAGATTCAAGTTCATTCTGAAGCATTAAATCAAAGTGTTACAGGTTTGGTTCCAACATTTTAGAACGCCTCTAGTCATGAATTACGAATCAGTCACCTTCCACCGCCTGTAATCAATCTAATTTAGATGACAGAAGCAAAGTAGTGCCAGGACCTGGCCTGAATGGCAAAAATAAGCCAGAGAATTAGAACAGTAAATTTCATTGTTAACAGCTCTTCTGAGCGAAGAGAAGGGATTGAAGGAGAGGAAGTAATCCAACAAAGAAGGCACTGGAAAGAGAAAGAAAATAGGCATTTGAGTGCAGTGTTGGAGAGAAAGAGCAGGAATAGAAAAAAGAGAGAAGAAATATTAACACACCCCAAAGTTAGGCTAATTGTAAGAGACACTTGATAGAGGGGTCTGACCTTGAAAAAAAGAATTAATGGAGGAAGAGAAAACAGAAGAGACAAGAAACAAGGTGGAGCAAAGGTACATTCCCCCAGGACACAGGAAGCAGAAGCTCACGGGAAGAGATCCATCCGAAAGGTGAGAAGATACCGGCTGGGAAGGGGGGCTGTGCCAAGAACAAGAAAGAATGTTTGAAAGCCTAAGACATTAACTCTTTGGGTTTTAAACATTGAGAACATTGAAGGTATTCCTTGGAGAAAAAAAAATTGTTAAACAGATCAATAACTTTTAATCTGCCAGAGATAACATTGATATGTATCAAAGGGAAATAAATTATAATTTAATTATAAGAAATTATAATTACTTAAAATATAATTAATTAAAATATAATTATGATTATAAATAAATTATACTTTCCACATCAAGATAATTTTGAATAAAAACCTTAGAGTATCTCTAGCACATCACTCACAGAACTAGGAGAATATACAATTAATTCTGAAAATTTTTATAAATAAAAGGCAAATGTAAAGTAATTTTAATAAGCAAATGTATTACATTTTCTTTTTGCAAAACATAGATTCGAATGTCTTGATTAAAGTGACACCAGCTTCCACTTAGAACCTGCAAAGGAAGATTCCTTCATGTGAGGTTTACTGCTGCTGCCACATGATGTTAAATGGGTTTGAGTCTAAGAGACAAGGAGGTGTGGCTGGAGGTGGCTGGGGATATGAGAAGGAGGTTATCTTAACTGATGAAAGAGATACAGAGGCGACGTCAGCAACATGGCAGAGTGAGCTGTTCCCTTCGTCTCTCCCACTTTTGAACTGCAACTAAATGATCACTCACTGAACAATGGAGGAAGCCTACGCAGCACAACACGATGCCTGAGAGACACACACAGCTAAACATCAGAGGGTGGATGGACTGGCCCCCTGGGAAGTGGCGGAGAGAGGTGAGCACACCCTGCTCTCCCCCAGCAGCCCTGTGCATGCACACAAACACTTTCCAACCTGGTGCAAGTGCCCAGAAAGTGGGAACATGCAGCGGGGCAACTGTAAGAAGAGGAGGCAGTAACCCTTAGCCCATGCTCATGGTCATTCTCCCAGTGGCAAGAGGGAGTCCACTGCACCCCTCTGCCATAGCAGAGCAGCCATAGCCCAGGTCCCAGCAGAGAAGCCCTGCCCTCTAAGCTCTGTGGCTCCACGGACTGCAGATCACAAACAGAGACCTCAGCAGACTTCCACTCTGGGGCAAACACTTCCCAGACACACAAGAGCAGGCACAGTGCAGCTGCACTCCCAAAGAAGGAATGGGTCCAGGTGGCTGCAGGAATAGGCGTGGTAGTTTTGAACCCACATGTACTCACTTTCCTGGTAGGGAAGGGGAGCCCACTGTGCCCCAGGGCCATCAAGGAGCAGCCATAGCTCAGGTCCCTTCAAGGAAGCCTCACCCACCAAGCACAGAGGCCCTGTGGACTGTGGATCATAAACAGGGACCTCAGAAGATTTCTGTACTGGGACAAACACTTGGCAGGTGCTCACGAGCACTCACAGTGCAGCTGTATTCCCAAAGAGGAACGTGTCCTGGGGGGCTGTGGGAATAGGTGTGGCAGCTTTGAGTCCACTGGTGATCCCTTTCTGGTGGGAAGAGAGAGCTCAGAGCACCCCTGAGGCACCAAAGAGTGACCCTAGCCTAGCAAGGAAGCCCTGCCTGACGAGGACAGTCCACACAAGCACCTGAACGCATCCCAGGCTGGGGCAAGCACCCATAATACCCTCACAGCTTCCAGCAAATGGGACCAGAACCACTGCTCCTGCTCCTCCTTAGCAGTAACAAGGGGATTCTGAGTCCTAAGAATGCTACAAATGCCCTAACAAAAGATTAGTTCATCAAATACCATGAGAAACTGCAGCAGCAACAATTCAGACAAGAAGGACAATTCTCCAGAAAACAACACTGAAGACAGAGAAATATACAACCTAAATGACAGAGAATTAAAGATAGCCATCATAAGGAAACTCAATGACTTACAAAAACACATGGAAAGACAACTCAAGGAGTTCAGCAATAAAATGAATCTCTTCACCAAAGAGATTGAAATTATAAAAAAAATCAAGCAGAAATTCTGAATATGAAAAACACAATTAATGAAATAAATAATAATCCAGAATCATTAAGAAATATAAGTGATCTTATGGAGGAAAGAATTAGTCTTCTTGAGGATAAAAATGTAGAAATTCTACAGGTGGAGGAGGAGACAGAGCTAAGATTTTTCTAAAAATGGAGGAATTCTTTGAGAAATATCTGACTCAATTTGGAAAAGCAGCATAAGGATTATAGGTATCCCAGAGGGAGAAGTAAAGGAGAAAGGACCAGAGGGCTTGTTCAAAGAAATAATTGCTGAGAACTTCCCAAACATGGGATGGTTTCAGATTTACAGATAAATGAAGTTAATCGAATGCCCAACTTTATCAGTACAAAAAGATCCTCTCCAAGGCATATAATAGTAAAAGTGGCAAAAGTCTGGGATAAAGAAAGACTATTAGGAGCAGGAAGGCAGAAGAAAATAACCTACAAAGGAAATCCTATGAGGCTTTCAGCAGATTTCTCAGCAGAAACCTTACACGCTAGGAGAGAAAGGAATGATATATTCAAAATACTGAAAGACAAAAACTTTCAGCCAAGAATACTCTATCCAGCAAAACTTTCCTTCAGTTATGATGGAGAGATAAAAGCTTTCCCAGATAAACAAAAGCTGAGGGTGTTCATTGCCACTAGACCTCCCCTACAAGAAATAATTAAAGACGCCCTTACACCAGCAACAAAAAGTCAAAGGTCTGCAAAGCTCTGAGCAAGGAGATAAATAGACAGACACGATCAGAAACCTGCAACTCTCTACTAGAACAGAGAGGCAAAGGCTCAATTACAACTTAAAAGAGAAAGGGAAAGAAAGCATCAAAACTAATGATAAACACTTCAACTTAGCCACAAACTCACAAAATTAAAAACAGAACAATATGTAACAGCAATTAGAAGGGGAGAAGAAAAGGAAGGAACATGCTTAGGTTAATGGCGATAAGAAGCTATAAGAAAATGGACTATCTCATCTCTAATATCTTTCATACAATCCTCACAGTAATCACTAAACAAAAAATCAGAGCATAGCCACAATTCACAAAAAGAGACAGAACTGAGAAATCCCTCTCAGAAAACTTACAAAAATAAATGGCAATCAAAAATACAAAGAGAAACAGTGGAAACATAGAGCAACCAGAAAACAAGAGAGAAAATGGCAGCATTAAGCACTCATATAATAATAATCTCTCTAAATGTAAATGGACTGAACTCTCCATAATAAGACACAGAGTAGCTGGATGGATTAAAAAACAAGAACCAACATTATGCTGCCTCCAGGAAACACATCTCAGCTACAAAGACAAACATAGGCTTAGAGTGAAGGGATGGAAGACAATACTCCAAGCTAATGGCCAACAAAAGAAAGTAGGTCTTGTCATACTTTTATCAGACAAAGCAGACTTCAAGTTAAAAAGGACAATGAGAGACAGAGGGGCAGTATTTAATGATAAAAGGGACATTCCACCAAAAGCACATAAAACATTAATAAATATGCACCTAACACAGGGGCACCAAAGTACGTAAAGCAATTATTAACAGATCTGAAGGGAGAAATTAAGAGCAACATAATAATAGTAGGGGACCTAAACACCCTACTTACTTCAATGGACAGATCATCCAGACAAAAAAATCAACAAGGAAATAGTAGATTTAAATGAAACACTTGACCAGATGGACTTAATAGACATATATAGAGCATTCCATCCAAAAACAGTAGAATATACACTCTTCTCAAGTGCCCATGGAACATTCTCAAAGATAGACCATATGTTGGGTAACAAGGCAAGCCTCAATAAATTCAAGAAGATTGAAATCATCCCAACCATCTTTTCTGAACACAATGCTGTGAAGCTAGAAATTAACCACAAGAACAAAACTGGGAAAGTCAGAAATATGTGGAGACTAAACAACTGCTATTGAACAACCATTGGATCATTGAAGAAATCAAAGAGGAAATTAAAAAATACCTAGAGACAAACAAAAACGAAACTACAACCTACCAACTCTTATGGGATGTGGCAAAAGCAGTCACAAGAGGGAAATTCATAGCAATACAGACCCACCTCAACAAGCAAGAAAAATCTCAAATAAGTGATCTTAAAATGCATCTAACAGTGCTAGCAAAAGAAGACTAGAGAAAACCCAAAGTCAGCAGAAGGAGTGAAATAATGAAAATCAGAGCAGAAATAAATGAAATAGAGATTAAAAAATAGTAAAAACGATCAAAGAAACTAAGAGCTTGTTCTTTGAGAAGACAAACAAAATCGACAAACCTCAAAGACTCAACAAGAAAAAAAACGAGAAGGATCAAATAAATAAAATTAGAAATGAAAGAGGAGAAATTACAACAGATACTGCAGAAATACAAAGGATTATTAGAGAATACTATGGAAAACTATAAGCCCACAAATTTGATAACCTAGAAGAAATGGATGAATTCCTAGACTCATACAACCTCCCAAAACTGAATCAAGAAGAAACAGAGAATCTGAATAGACCAATCAAGTACAGAGACTGAAACAGCAATCAAAAACCTCCCAAAAAACAAAAGTCCAGGACCAGATGGCTTCTCTGGAGAATTCAAACATTCAAAGAAGATTTAGTACCTATTCTTCTCAAACTATTCTGAAAAATTGAAGAAGATGGAACACTTCCCTATACATTCTAAGAGGCCAACATTACCCTGATACCAAAACCAGACAAGGACAACACGAAGAAGGTAAACTACAGGCCAATATCACTGATGAACATAGAAGCAAAAATCCTCCACAAAATATTGGCAAACCAAATACAACAATACATTAAAAGAATCGTACACCACAATCAAGTGGGATTCATTCCAGGGATGCAGGGATGGTTCAACATCTGCAAATCAATCAATGTGATACAGCACATTAACAAAATGAGGAATAAAAACCACATGATCATCTCAATAGATACAGAGACAGCATTTGACAAGATCCAACATCCATTTATGATAAAAACTCTCAACAAAATGGGTATTGAAGGAAAGTACCTCAACATAATAAAGGCCATATATGACAAACCAAAAGGCCAACATCATAGTTAATGGTGAAAAATTGAAAGCCATCCCTCTGAGAACAGGATCAAGATAAGGGTGCCCACTCTTGAGCAATTAGGCAAGAAAAAGAAATAAAAGGAATCCAAATTGAAAAGGAAGAAGTGAAACTTTCACTATTTACAGAAGATATGATTCTATGTATAGAAAACCCTAAAGAATCCACCAGAAAACTACTGGAAATAATAAACAATTACAGCAAAGTTGCAGGGTACAAAATCAATTTAAAATAATCAGTTGCATCCTATACACTAACAATGAACCAGCAGAAAAAGAAATCAAGAAGACAATCCCATTTACAGTTGCAACAAAGAGAATAAAATACCTAGGAATAAATTTAATCAAAGAGGTGAAAGATCTGTGCACTGAAAACTATAAGTCATTACTGAAAGAAATTGAGGAAGACACAAAGAAATGGAAAGATATTCCATGTTGATGGATCGGAAGAATAAACATAGTCAAAATGTCCATACTACCTAAAGCAATCTACAGATTCAGTGCAATCCCAATCGGAATCCCAATGACATTCTTCACAGAAATAGAACAAAGAATCCAAAACTTTATATGGAACAAGAAAAGACCCCAAATTGACAGAGCAATCCTGAGAAAAAAGAATAAAGCTGGAGGCAGCACAATCCCTGACTTCAAAACATACTACAAAGCTATAGTAATCAGAACAGCATGGTTCTGGCACAAAAACAAACACACAAATCAATGGATCAGAACTGAAAGCCCAGAAATAAAACCACACATCTATGGACAGTTAATCTTTGACAAAGGAGCCAAGAACATACAATGGAGAAAGGAAAGTCTCTTCAATAAATGTGTTGGGAAAACTGGACAGCCACATGCAAAAGAATAAAAGTAGACCATTATTTTGCACCATACAGAAAAATTAACTCCAAATGGATTAAAGATTTGAATGTAAGAACCGAAACCATAAAAATCCTAGAAGAAAATATAGGTAGTACACTCTTTGACATTGGTCTTAGCCACATCTTTTCAAATACCGTGTCTACTTGGGTAAGGGAAATTAAAAAAACAGTTAACAAATGGACTACATCAGACTAAAAATCTTCTACAAAGCAAAGGAAACTATCAACAAAATGGAAAGACAACCCACCAACTGGGAGAAAATATTTGCAAATCATTTATCAGACAATGGGTTGATATCCAAAGTATATAAAGAACTCAGACAACTCAAAAAAAAAACCCAATCAAAAAGGGGTAGAGAATATGAACAGACATTTTTCAAAGGAAGATATACATATGGCTAACAGGCACATTAAAAGATGGTCAACATCACTAATCATTAGGGAAATGCAAATCAAAACTACAATGAGATATCACCTTATACCTGTCAGAATGGCTGTAATTACCAAGACCAAAAACAACAAATGTTGGAGAGGATGTGGAGAAAAGGTAACACTCATACACTGCTGGTGGGAATGCAAACTGGTGCAGCCACTATGGAAAACAGTATGGAGATTCCCCCAAAAAACTAAAAATAGAACTAGCATATGACCCAGCTATCCCACTACTGGGTATCTACCCCAACAACTTGAAGTCAACAATCCAAAGTAACACATGCACCCCATGTTCATTGCAGCACTATTCACAATAGCCAAGTCATGGAAACAATCCAAGTGCCCATCAATTGATGATTGGATAAAGATGTGGTATATGTATACAAAATGGAATACTACTCAGCCATAAAAAAGAAAAATCATCCTATTTGCAATCACATAGATGGATCTGGAGGGTATTATACTAAAAAAAATAAGCCACACTGAGAAAGACCAACATCATATGATTTCACTTATGTGAGGAATATAGAAAAACTCATGGACCAAGTAAACAGCTCAGTGGTTACCAGGGGAAGGGAGATGGAGGGTGGGCACAGGGGGTGATGGGGAGCACTTACATGGTGACAGACAGGAAATAATGTACAACTGAAATTTCACAATGATGTAAACTATTATGGATCTCAATTTTAAAAAGGAAAAAAAAGAGATGCCGAGGTGGAACATGATTCCAGTTCAAGCTCTCTAAAGCCAAGATGAGTCACAACACTGAAAGATAGGTGGTAACATGCAAGCTCATGATATATGCAATGTTATTGCTCTATGTTTAAAATGACATTGCTAAACATTCCACTTTTATGAGAAAACAAAAATCAGTTCTTTCCCTCTTTCTCCATGTAAAAGTCCAAATTACTGTTAATTAAGGTAAGAACATTTCGTCTTTTTATGTGACAGACTCTTCCGCTCTCCTTGTAGAAAACACCTTAACTCAGGGAGCTGTACAGCCTTCTGCACAGATTCTAAACAGTCGCGACTCCACAGCTCATCTTCCAGCAGCTGTGAGGGACACAGCACTTTTCCTAGACTGTGGGGGGAGCTGGGCACGCTGGGGGCTGGGCAATTCTCAAGCAGACTAGAGGCAGCTTTGCCTCAGCTCTCATGTGATTTTTAAGAGCCAGCCAGTCTGGAAAATGTTAAATTTGTTTGTAGGAAAGGTAAACACTGCCAAAATCAACAAGCTCCTTCCTTAGGGGTCTGTAGAGAAAATTGGTCTACAGATTAAGACGGTTCAGACGTCTTATGTTGGAGTAGAAGTGAACCCCTCCGGCCCCCCAGTTCTACCCCAGGACTGTATCAGAAAGCTGATAAATCTCTGTTGGAGGAATCACAAACTGTGTACTCAAGAGGTAAAGGAAATTAAAATTGATCTCCTCTATAAACATCTTAGACAAAGTGATTTTCTTTTAATAAATAAGTAGGCGAGGAGGCTTACTGAACTGGGCTAAATGGCTCACCCACACTGGCTGGATTGCTTGTTCTCTGTGACTTCACTGGGATCACACCTATACAAAATGATTTCACAGGTGATTGGTTATAAGTCAACAAAAATGCTTTGATTAAAATGGAACAGCTACATATTTTCTACATGCCCTGAAATTAAGACTGCCAAATAAAAATGCAGGACACTGGCTACCTTTAAATTTCAGGTAAACAACAAATAATTTTTTACAATAAGCACATCCTAAATACTTCATGCAACATACTTACACTAAAAAAAATTATTCACTGTTTATCTGAAATTCAAATGTAACTCTGCATTCTCTATTTTTATTTGCTAAATCTGGCAAATTTACCTGTAACATATATAAAATAGGGTGTGTGTTTTTTCTATTCCCGCCCCCAAAAGCACTCTGAATTCATATTCGAATAAGCACGGCCAGTACCTGTGTACGGAGCATTGAAGATTAAGCATTACTTACAGATGCAAATGCAAGCAGGGTTTTCTAAGAAGTTAATCATAAGAGTTACTTTATGGGATTGAATTTCCTGAGTGTTCTTCTAGGCTGCATTTTATAACTACCAGGAGAGTTTTAAAAATCCCTATGTCCAGGCTGCAGCTCAGACCAATTAATCCAGAGCCTCTGGGTGGGACCCAGACATTTGTACTTTCGAAAGCTCCTTGATGATACCAATGTGCCGCCGACGTGAGCATCACTGCTCTGGACGCATTGGTCCCAACCTGCAAGCTGGGATCACAAAAACAAAAGATGGAAAAGTGGCAGATGCTTTCATGCTAAATGTCATTTAGGTTAGCAGAAAGTTTGGTTGCCTTTGCCCCTTCCTGCTTTGGAATTTATAAGAACACACAGCTATTGATGGGAGCTATATGAAGGAGTGAGAAACAGTGAGGATGAGCAGGTTTTTAAAAGTCTAGCCTAGATTTTCGACTATGGCAGTCTTTTGACCTTTTTCAGGCTTGGTTTTGTGAGCACAACTGTTAAGTTAAACACCCATAAATCTACGCTCTCATCAAGGGATTAAAACTATGTAGAGACATATATATTTACATTTACGGTGCATAGATAGAAGTCACAAAGTATATAATTTAAGTATATATTTCCCAATTGTTTTATTTTTTCCAAAAACATTGTTTATCAGTATCAGCTATAGAATTCTGAAAAATTACAGAAAGACGCAGCCAAATTCACAGCTTTTTATGCAAATTATGCGTTCCTTTCATTTCCAATGCACTCTTAAAATTACAAAGTGTTGCACAGATCGCTAAAGTTAGTTTTCTCAGCAAACATAACTGACAGCTGAGGCGAATGTATTGCTCGAAATTAATACAGACAAATTCTTTCTGTATTTGTCCTGGAAGTTAGCTGATAAGCTGCCGCAGTGCTGCATGCTTTCAAGCATTCCTTGTCAGAAAGCCCAAAGAGTTGTTATATTATGAAACCCCAACCCCAGCACTTACAAGGAGAGTCCAAAGCAAGCCCCCATATCTTATCACATACCACAGGCTCCACAGTGCATTTTGACACAGAGTGTATTTACTTTCAACGCTGACAACATTCCCTGTGCTCTACTCATGCACCCTAAACTCTCGTGGATTTAAGAATTCCACGTGCATTTTTCAACAGGTGGCTTTTGTAATTTCAACCCTAAAAAGGATAAGGAGTTAACTAAATCTTTCATTAATAATGCAGGACTGATGATCTCTATATACATGCGGAGAGAGTTTTAGTTCATCTGGCACAAGAAGAGGTAAAGAATAGAAATCATAAAATTATTTCATGTTTTACTTCATCTTAAGTCCCTTTAGAATACTAAACACTGTCTGTACTTAAATGCAAAGTGTTTCCCTTTGATGGAATTGTTGCTTATATGTTAAGGGCACATAGTGGTTAAGTGAAAAGAGAGGTCATCTGTTACCAGATTCATCCCCCATGTATATGATCACTATGGTTCTGTCCTCCAGCCTCTTCTCTTCTTCCTCTGTATGCTCTTAACTAAGTCTTAACCATCTCCTATGTGTGATTACCCTCAAATATGTATTTCCATCTCTAAATCCTCTTCTCCATTACAATCTCACTTTTCTAGTTGTCCACATAGTAAATCTCAATTCCCAAGGCTCAAAATCTTGAAGAAACTTTGACGTAATCAACCTTCACGTAATCAACGTTTACTCACCCCTTCTTCTTTTGTAAGTTTCCATATACGTCCTTTCATATACATTCCTACTGCCAACTTCCTGCCTCAGGCTTCATTAGCTCATATCCAAACTATTACTATAACCTCCTAATTGGGTTCCCTTTATCTACCCCATATATAGGCCTGATAATGACACTCCAAAGGGAAAAAGAATTGAAAACATTTAGAGTATTCTCCTTTTCCACTGACTAAACAGCACCAGCTAAAGATACAGAAATTAGAGTGTGGGAGTTTCAGAGGAGAGGTAGCCTAGCAAGCACTGCAGGGTCTCCATGGGAACCCTGGAAGTCTGTATCCCAGGAGTGTGGAACAACCGGAGATTGACTTACCCATACAAAACTGCAACCCAGCCTGAGAAACCTCAATTCCTGATCAGGTTAATGTCATCTGCCGCTACTGTGTGGTTCTAGAACAGGCCAGGAAAAAACCTCTGGGAAAAAAGATAATATCCAGAGCCCACGCCATGACTGTCATTGCATAAGTAATTTCCCAGGCATACCAAGAATCATGACCAAGAGAGAACACTAGATAGAAACTCTCACTTAACCAGGTTATTAAAATTATCAAAGATGGACTTTAAAACAGCTGTATTTAATATTTTTCAAAAAATAGATGACAGAACAGAGCATTTTACTAGAGAATTGGCATCTATTAAAGAGAATAAAATAAAAATTCTCAAGTTGAATGTGATAAACTGAAATTTAGACTTTGATAGATGAGCTTTGCAGCAGATTGATACAGCACAGGAAAGGATTAGTGAACTTGTCAAGAGAAAGCGAGAAAACTACAGGCCGAAGGGGAAACCAAAGCAAAAGAAAGAATAATATAGTATATTTATAAGTATATGTGTCTGTATCCATATAGATAGTGATATATATAGAGAGAGAAAGACACGTGTTTATACATATATGACATGGAAAAAACTATATATAATCGAAGGCTCAGAAGAAGGGAGAGGAAATAGAGGAGAAACAATATTTGATGAGATAAGGAATTTTCAAAAAATCAACATACAGATCTTAGAAAAACTGTGGATCTCAAGCAGGATAACCAGACACATACAACTAGTCACCTCATAGAAAAACTGCTGAAAATCAGAGACAAAAGAGAATATAAAAAACATTCAAAGAAAAATATGATCTTTAAAGGAAGCACAATGACTTACAGCTGATGTCTCAATAGAATGATGGAATCAAGAAGACAGCGGCATATCTTCAAGAGGATAACAGAAAACAGCTGCCAAACTAGAATTCTACATCCAGAAAAAATATCCTTCAAAAGTGAAAGTTAAATAAAAGTATTTTCATATGTAGACAAATTGTGAGAATTTGTTGCCCGACTGAAACTAAAAGAAATAAAGGTTGGGGGCCGGCCTGGTGGCGCAGTGGTTAAGTTCACACGTTCCGCTTCTCGGCGGCCCGGGGTTTGCCAGTTCGAATCCCGGGTGCTGACATGGCACCACTTGGCACGCACATATAAAGGCGTCCCACATATAAAGTAGAGGAAGATGGGCACCGATGTTAGCTCAGGGCCAGTCTTCCTCAGCAAAAAAGAGGAGGACTGGCAGTAGTTAGCTCATGGCTAATCTTCCTCAAAAAAAAGAAAAAAAAAGAAAGAAAGGTTGTTCTCCAGGCAGAAGGAAAATGACCCAGGTAGCAATACAAAAATGCAGGAAGAAATTTGAAACATCAGAATGTATCTCAGTTATTGGTGTGTTGTATAATGATTGAACGGTATGACACATAGAAATGGTCAGCTCTTCATTATAAGTGCTCCAGCATCACTCTCCTCAGTGTTACAGCCTGAGGGCAAGAACTTTGTCTTATTCTCTGTTGTATCACTAGTGACTAAAATGGCTATTGGCATATAGTAATTACTTAACAAACATTTGTTAATTGAATGACTAAATGAATACTCCCTTGAAACTTTGTGCCATATTTGGAAACGTTGGGCAATAATAGATACTACTTTAGCTACCGAGATAGAATGGTAAGGGAATTATGCACTGAGATGAAAATCCATGTTTATTTTGGGGGAAGGAAAGAAGGAAGGAGGGGAAGAGAGAGAAACTTACACAATATTGCAGAGCTAACTTACATAATAGAAGATGAGAGCAAGGGTTTAACTCTATTGTACCCTCCAGTCCTAATACATTGGACGGAAAATTTTGTAGCTGTGGTACAGAAAAGGCAGTCGGGCTTCCCTCAGGAAATATTCAGTCATTTATCATTTGTGGATCAATACTGCTTCAAAGGTCGTAGAAACAATTTTAAGAGCAACACAGTAAGGCTAATAATGCCCACAATGAGAATCCTCATCAAGAGAAGGAATGAAGGATGGTGCGTAAGTTAGCAGTTTATAGTCAGTGAGACTCGTTGCTGTTATCCCATTCAGGTGGGATGGAATGGCTGTCACTGTAAGTAGACAACGCGACTCCCTGCTGCCATCACCTCAGGGTGCCAACAGTATGGCACTGCTATTATCATTCCAGGGCGGCCATGAGCTAATGCTATTTTCTCCTGCAAATTTGGGGAAAGATATGTTGCTGTCACAATAGGGTAATATTAAACAGGTGTCGCAGTATTGCACAGGCAGGCAGAGAAAAAGGAAACAGCCTTGAAACTAACAACAGCCTCAGTTATAAGTTTCAAAACTAAGTGGTTGGTGAATAAGAGCTTAAAATTTTCAGATCTTCATTTAAGTGGGCTTTGCATACTTGTCCTGGTGTTTGGATAAATAAGAAAGAATATGTAAATTATATGTTATAGGATTGGCAGAAAATAAGCCCCCAACAAGTGTCCCCTTGCCCCACTGAAGTTTTAGATGGTTGGTGCTTGTCAGCTAAGGGCATCAATGCAGTCATAAAAAGCAAATACCTAAGCGCTGCTAAGATTTATGGCTTAAGTTTGGAGTATTTGAGAATTTCACATTAGTCTAGCATTAGCTGAGTTAAGTAGTGATAAATTATTTTTTTAAATTCTGTCATTTGCTCTATATTTCTGTAAACAAATTTTGAAAGTACACACACACACACACACACACAATACCCTGTATAAAACCCCTCTCTCAGGTCTTGCTCATTAGAAACAGGCGTGCTTTCAGAATTCTTTCTCTACCAGTGAGCGCGGTAGATTAGTCATTTTAGACTGACTGCTGTCCTTGTTTGTCACGTCTACGTCACAAGGGTGTTGGAAGGATTAATTAGTTAACATGCAAGATTCTTTGAAGATGAAAAGCACTCTGAAATTGCTAAGCAGTGCTAGCGTTCCTCCATAGTACATATTTTTCCTTTTATATTTGTAAAAATTCACCCACCTCGTTTTAACCCTTTTTGCTAACATTATGCACTCAGATTGCTTTTTTAAATTAACTAGGCTTATTTTTTCCTTGGCAAGGCTCAAAAATTTATCTACCTATGTCTTCCTTTCTCTCCGTCTCCATTTTCTCTAAGTAGTAATTTCTTCTTACTGAGAGATCCTGGTATAATTTATGAAATCCTACTGACTAGTTACTGTTTCCTACTTACATTTTATGTATTCATTGGAGTTGTGGACTGGTGTACCTAAAGACCACGAAAGATAAAAGAAAAAGTTACTATTACTCATTTTTAGAGGCTTAGGCCATGAAGATCACTAATGTGGATTAAATAGAAAGCCCAAAGGGCAGGCAGACCCACTTGTGCAATCCACTGAGCAAGAAGCAGCATTTGCTTTTTTTCTCCAAGATCTAAATTTTTCATAATAAGGGATTATTTAAAATGTCTTTTATAAGCCCAAGGTATATACTTAAGGGAATCTGATGAGGTGTCCCCAAGTGTTCCAACTTCTGACCCTGGATGTGGCTAACGGTGTCTGCAGCCTGTAAGCAGTGGCTCGGGAAGCCAGAGCAGGAAGGGTCCCCCGGCGGACACAGCCCAGCATTGGAAGGCTCATTTTCAGAAAACATCCAAACATAGATATTTAGCTAGAGTCATCACAATTATCTCAACTACTTAAATCTATAAAACAGAGGAGGTTGCCAGGATGAAATCCTAAGGTTTTCATCACAGCTCCAGCTATGAAAAACCCAGGCATCATTTTTTTCACTACTTTTTGGCACTTTCTCTTTTGATTATAAGTGGGACTGTGAAATGTTTAAATGTATCAAAAATGTTTAAGTGTATCAGCTTTTTAAAAGAAATGCTCTTCATGTTATTCTTAAAGGATATTCTCTCCAAGAGACTACAGTACTGATCAAGATCCCTGTCATAAACAGAGGTCACAAAACACAGCTACACACAAGTGCTTTTGTCTTTTTTTAATGAATTTAATTCAGCTAATATTTAAACCTATTAGAATAATATATTTCAATGCTTCCTGCCCTTAATAGAATGAGCAGAAATCTATGAAACACCCACAAAATAAAATGGAAAATTATCTTGGCACAATATATTTACTATTATTGTGTTCAACACTCCCCCCACTCACCCCCCAACACACACACATCTCAATTATAATGCTATTATAGGTAGGCATATTTCAAGAAAAATCCCATTTTCTTTTCTTTTCTTTTTTGCTTGGGTAAACAAAAAGTTGTACATAACATATACAATTTGATGAGTTAGGAAGTAAGTACACCTGTAAAGCCATCACCACAATCTATGTCATAAAACCTATCCCTCACCTCCTAAAGTTCCCTCCTCTTCCTACTTCTTCTTCTATTATTATGATGATGTTATTTTATGATAAGAACACATAACATAAGCTCTACCCTCAGTAAAATTTTAAGTAACAATACGGTATTGTTAACTAAAGGCACTATGCTGTACCGATCTCTAGGACTTATTCATCCAGTACAAAGGAAATTTTGTACTCTGTGGCTAATATCTCCTCATTTGCCCCTCCCCCAGCCCCTGGCAACCACCATACCACACTCTACTTCCATGAGTATGACTATTTTAGATTCATCATATAAATGATATCATATAGTATTTGTATTTCCGTGTCTGGCTTATTTCAGTTAGCATAATATCCTCCAGGTTCATCCCTGTTGTTGGAAATGGCAGGATTTCCTTCTTTTTTAAGGCTGAATAACATTTCACTGGATGTGTACACCACATTTTCTTTATCCATTCATCCATTGACGGATATTTAGGTTGCTTCCATCTCTTAGTTATCGTGAATAGTTCATCAGTGAACGTAGGAGCGCATACATGTCTTCAAGATCTTGATGGCAATTTCTTTGGACATATACTGTATACATACCCAGAAGTGGTAGTGTTATTTTTAGTTTTTAAAGGAAGCTTCATACTCTTCTCCATAGCAGCTGCAACAATTTACATTTTCATCTATAATGTACAAGGGTTCTCTTTTTTCTACATCCTTGTCAACATTTATCTTTTTTTTTTTAAATAAAAGCCAACCTAAAAAGTGGAAAGTGACATCTCATTGTGGCTTAAATTTGCATTTCCCTGATTATTAGTAATGTTGAGCATCTTTGCACTGTCTTTGTATTTCTTCTTTGGAAAAAAGTCCGTTTAGTTCCTTTGTCCACGTTTTAATTGGGTTGTTTGTTTTCTTACTATTAAGTTGTATGAGTTCCTTATATAGTTTGGATATTTACCCCTTATCAGATATATTATTTGCAAAAACTTTATTCCATTCTGCATGATGCCACTTTGTTGTTTTTGATTGTTTCCTTTGCTGCACAAAATCTTTTTAGTTTGATGTAGTCCCTCTTGTCTATTTTTGCTTTTGTAGTTGTGCTTTTGGTGTCATATCCAACAAATTATTGCCAAGGCCCGGAAACATTTTCCCAATGTTTTCTTCTAGGAATTTTATGGTTTCAGGTCTTAGGTTTAAGTCTTTAATCCATTTTGAGTTTATTTTTATGTATGGTGTGAGACAAGGGTTGAATTTTATTCTTCTGCACGTGGCTATCCAGTTTTCCCAACACCGTTTATCAAAGAAACTATCCTACCCCCATTATTTATTCTTGGCACCCTTGTTGAAGATCAGTTGACTGTACGTGTGTGGATTTAATTCTGGGTTCTCTATTCTGTAACATTGGTCTACATGTATATTTTTATGCCAGTCCCATACTGTTTTGATTACTCTAGTTTTGCAATCTATTTAGAAACTAAGAAGTGTGATGCATCCAGCTTTGCTCATCTTGCTCAAAATTGGCAATTCTTAGTCTTTTATGGTTCCGTAAGAATTTTAGGATTGCTATTTCTATATTTTAAAAAATGCTGTTGAGAGGTCAGGATCCAAGATGGCGCCGTGAGTAGTCCTCTTTGTCTCTCCCCCGTCGAGTCTACAATTATTTGGACATTCATCACTTAACAAAGCATATCCATATAGCATCTCAGGATGTCTGAGAGACCCACTCGGCTATACATCAGAAGGCAGACGGTCTTCCCTCTGGGAGGAGGTGGAGATAGGTGAAAACTCTCTGACCCTGACCAAACAGCCTAGTACCTGCAAGCGGCTTTCTACCAATGGACACCCCCAGAACATCAACACACACCTAGGGCAGGAGGGAGCACACACTAGAGGAGCAACAGTGGAAACAGGTGACCAGAGCCCTACCTAAGCCCCCTGCAATTACTCCTAAACTCAGAGGGAAGCTCCAGAGTTACACACCTGAGTCTGCAGGGACAGCCTCGCCCCTCCATTGGCGGGGAGGCCCCGCCTGGCATCCACGGTGCCCGGAGGGTCCCGGAGAGAATCCCAGAGGGCGTGGCGGCCCCACAGCTGCTGCCTGCCTGGTGGGGCACGGGATCGCCGGAGATCTCGGAGAGGACTGGGGCTGGGTGGAGCTCCCGCGGCCGGCTCCGCAGCCCGGGGGCGAAGCTCCAGAGCTCCGCCTGGGCAGCAGACAAAACTCTCTGTCCGCCATTAGTGGAGGGGTCCCACCCAGCATTCACAATGCCGGGAAGGTCCTGGAGAGAATCCCAAGCAGTGCGGCAGCCCACAAGCTGCCGCTGCCTGCACGGTGGTGCTTGGGACTACTGGAGATCTCCTTGGAGAGGACTGGGGCTGGGTGGAGCTCCAGCAGCCGGCTCCATGGCCCCGGGGGGAAGCTCTGGAGTTCCGCCTGGGCAGCAGACAAAACTCTCTGTCTGCCATTAGTGGAGAGGCCCTTCCCAGCACCCACAACACCGGGAGGGTCCTGGAGAGGAGAATATCAGGCAGGGCAGCAGCCGGCCAGCTACCACTGAAATCAAGGTCTCTGGCTATCCCCCAGACAGTGCAAAGGGCTCCCCGAGATCCTGGGGGACAGGACTGGGGCTGGGAGGAGTTCCAGTGACCTGGCTCCATAGCCTAGGGAGAAACCCTACAGTCTCACAGCATCCTCAGCAAAAGCCTCTGCACAGCACTAGTAGAGAGCACGCATCCAGGAGCCACAAGGCTGGAAGACCCCGGAACAAAAGTAGCATAGCTAGGTGAGCTAACCACAGACTGTAGAAGATGCCAATAGCTCTGCTGTGACCCATAATGGACAAGTGAGATTTTGTGGGTGCCGACAGTGACACAGCAGCAAATATAAGTGATCCTACCCCTGGCCGCTGGAAAAGCCTATAACACTGTTGCAGACCCCAAGGAGGGAGCACGTCTAGGTGGTCTACAACAGTAGGCATCAGCAGCCTGAAGCCCCCCCATGACGGCCCCCACAGCAGAAGAGGGAACCCAGAGGACCACTGTGACTACGAGGAGGGGCACAGGCCCAGTTAGCAACAGCTGATAGGGTTCCTGGTTGGTGCAGTATAAACAGCTGCCCCCCCACCACACCAGCAGAAACAAGTGGAAGGAGTAACTAAACTCTATCTCTATGAGGAGGCACGAATCTACAGCATCAAGCAATATGAAAAAATACATTAAATCTCCAGAACAGAAGGAAAATAACAAATACACGGAAAACAATCCCAAGGAAAATGAAATATATAACCTAAATGACGATGGCTTCAAAACAGCCATCATTAAAATACTCAATGAGTTAAAAGAGAATTCAGATAGACAACTCAATGAGTTCAGGAGCTATGTCACAAAAGAGTTTGATACTATAAAGAAGAACCAAACAGAAATACTGGATATGAAAAACACAATAGAGGAGATTAAGAAAAATCTAGATGCACTGAACAGTAGGGTAGATAATATGGAGGAAAGAATTAGCAGTTTGGGAGATGGGAATATAGAAATGCTGCAGGCAGAGGAAGAGAGAGAAGTAAGACTAAAAAGAAATGAAGAAACCCTCCAAGAATTATCAGACACAATTAGGAGATGCAATGTAAGGATTATAGGTATACCAGAGGGAGAAGAAAAGGAGAAAGGGGCAGAAAGCCTATTCAAAGAAATAATGGCTGAGAACTTCCCAAATCTGGTGAGAGAGATGGAACTTCATGTGACAGAAGCCAATAGATCTCCAAACTTTATCAACACAAGAAGACCAACCCCACGGCATATAGAAGTGAAGCTAGCAAAAGTCAACGACAAGGAGAAAATACTAAGGGCAGCCAGGCAGAAGAAATTAACCTACAAAGGAACCACCATCAGGCTATCAGCAGATTTCTCAGCAGAAACTTTGCAGGCTAGAAGAGAGTGGAATGATATATTCAAAAATCTGAAGGACAGAAACCTACAGCCGAGAATTCTCTACCCAGCAAAAATATCCTTCAAATATGATGGAGAAATAAAAACTTTCCCAGATAAACAAAACTTAAGGGAGTTCATTGCTGCAAAACCTCCTCTTCAGGAAATCCTCAGGAAAACCCTCATTTCTGAAAAATCCAAAAAAGGAAAGGGGCTACAAAACCAAGAGCAGAGAAGATAAGTAGAAGGACAACAACAGAGAGTAGCAGCTCTTCATCAGAACAGATTAAACCATGGGACAAGAAACAAAAGAAATTGAAGAAAACCAGAAAACAAGACATAAAATGGCAGTGGTAGGCCCCCACATCTCAATAATCACTCTAAATGTAAATGGATTGAACTCCCCAATCAAAAGACACAGAGTGGCAGGATGGATCAAAGAACAAGACCCAACAATATGCTGCCTCCAGGAAACACACCTCAGCCCCAAAGACAAACACAGACTCAGAGTGAAGGGATGGAGAACAATACACCAAGCTAATAATGAACAAAAGAAAGCAGGTGTCGCTATACTAATATCAGACAAAGTAGGCTTCAAAGCAACACAGATAAAGAAAGACAAAGAGGGACAGTATATAATGATCAAAGGGACTCTCCACCAAGAAGACATAACACTTATAAATATATATGCACCCAACACAGGAGCACCAAAATTTGTAAAGCAACTCTTAACAGAACTAAAAGAAGACATCAGCAACAATACAATAATAGTAGGGGACCTCAACACACCATTAACACCAATGGACAGAACATCCAGACAGAAAATTCACAAGGAAATAATAGAATTAAATGAAAAATTAGACCAGATGGACTTAATAGATATATGTAGAACACTTCATCCAAAAACAGCAGGTTACACATTCTAATCAAGTGCACATGCAACATTCTCAAGGATTGACCATATTTTGGGAAACAAAGCAAGCATCAATAAATACAAGAGAGTTGAAATAATATCAAGCATATTTTCTGATCATAATGCTATGAAACTAGAAATCAACTACAAGAAAAAAGCAGAGAAAGGTGCAAAAATGTGGAGACTAAACAACACACTTCTGAACAAACAATGGATTACTGAAGAAATTAAAGAAGAAATCAAATATTATCTGGAGACAAATGAAAATGAGAACACGACATACCAAATCATTTGGGATGCAGCAAAAGCAGTCCTAAGAGGGAAACTCATTGCAATACAGGCTCACTTCACTAAAGAAGAAAAAGCTCACATAAGCAACCTCAAATGACAGCTAACAGAATTAGAAAAAGAAGAACAAACAAAGCCCAGAGTCAGTAGAAGGAGAGAAATAATAAAAATAAGAGCAGAAATAAACCATATTGAAACAAAAAAGACAGTAGAAAGGATCAATGAAACAAAGAGTTGGTTCTTCGAAAAAATTAACAAAATCAACAAACCCTTAGCCAGACTGACCAAGGAAAGAAGAGAGAAATCTCAAATAAATAAAATTAGGAATAAGAGAGGAGAAATCACAACAGATACCAATGAAATACAAGGGATCATAATAGAATACTATGAAAAACTATATGCCAACAAATTGAACAACCTAGAAGAAATGGACAAATTCCTAGACTCGTACAACCTCCCCAAACTGAATCAGGAAGAAATTGAGAATCTGAATAGGCCAATCACAAGTAAGGAAATAGAAACAGTAATCAAAAACCTCCCCAAAAATAAGAGTCCAGGACCAGACGGCTTCTCTGGAGAATTCTACCAAACATTCAAAGAAGATTTAATACCCATCCTTCTCAAACTATTCCAGAAAATTGAGGAAGATGGAGCACTCCCTAACACATTCTATGAAGCCAACATCACTCTGATCCCCAAACCTGACAAGGACAACACAAAGAAGGAGAACTACAGGCCGATATCACTGATGAACATAGATGTAAAAATCCTCAACAAAATTCTGGCAAACCGAATACAGCAATACATCAAAAAGATTATACACCATGACCAAGTGGGTTTTATACCAGGGACACAGGGATGGTTCAACATCCACAAATCATTCAACGTGATACACTACATTAATAAAATGAGAAACAAAAACCACATGATCATCTCAATAGATGCAGAGAAAGCATTCGACAAGATCCAACATCCATTTATGATAAAAACCCTCAATAAAATGGGTATAGAAGGAAAGTACCTCAACATAATAAGGGCCATATATGACAAACCCACAGCCAACATCATACTCAATGGACAAAAACTGAAAGCCATCGCTCTGAGGACAGGAACAAGACAAGGGTGCCCACTTTCACCACTCTTATTCAACATAGTACTGGAGGTGTTGGCCAGAGCAATTCGGCAGGAAAAAGACATACAAGGAATCCAAATAGGTAATGAAGAAGTAAAACTCTCACTGTTTGCAGACGACATGATCTTATATATAGAAAACCCCAAAGAATCCATAGAAAAGTTATTAGAAACAATCAACAACTACAGCAAAGTAGCAGGATATAAAATCAACATACATAAATCAGTAGCATTTCTATACACTAACAATGAACTAACAGAAAAAGAACTCAAGACCTCAATCCCATTCACAATCGCAACGAAAAGAATAAAATACCTTGGGATAAATTTAACCAAGGAAGTGAAGGATCTATACAATGATAACTACAAGACTTTCTTGAAAGAAATTGATGATGACATAAAGAGATGGAAAGACATTCCATGCACATGGATTGGAAGAATAAACATAGTTAAAATGTCCATACTACCTAAAGCAATCTATAGATTCAATGCTATCCCAATCAGAATCCCAAGGACATCCTTTACAGAAATTGAACAAAGAATCCTAAAATTCATATGGGGCAACAAAAGACCGCGAATTGCTAAAGCAATCCTGAGTAAGAAAAACAAAGCCGGAGGAATCACAATCCCCGATTTCAAAACATACTACAAGGCTACAGTGATCAAAACAGCATGGTACTGGTACAAAAACAGGTCCACAGATCAATGGAACAGAATTGAAAGCCCAGAGATAAAACCACACATCTATGGACAGCTTATCTTTGACAAAGGAGCAGAGGGCCTACATTGGAGAAAAGAAAGTCTCTTCAACACATGGTGCTGGGAAAACTGGACAGCCACATGCAAAAGATTGAAAATTGACCGTTCTTTTTCACCACACACCAAAATAAACTCAAAATGGATCAAAGACCTAAAGATTAGGCCTGAGACAATAAGTCTTTTGGAAGAGAATATAGGCAGTACACTCTTTGACATCAGTTTCAAAAGAATCTTTTCGGACACTGTAACTCCTCAGTTGAGGGAAACAATAGAAAGAATAAACAAATGGGACTTCATCAGACTAAAGAGCTTCTTCAAGGCAAGGGAAAACAGGATTGAAACAAAAAAAAAGCCCACTAATTGGGAAAAAATATTTACAAGCCACTTATCCGACAAAGGGTTAATCTCCATAATATACAAAGAACTCACACAGCTTAACAACAAAAAAACAAACAACCCGATCAAAAAATGGGCAGAGGACATGAACAGACATTTCTCAAAAGAAGATATAAGTATGGCCAATAGACACATGAAAAGATGTTGATCATCGCTAATCATCAGGGAAATGCAAATCAAAACTACACTAAGATATCACCTTACACCCGTTAGATTGGCAAAAACATCCAAAACCAAGAGCGACAAATGTTGGAGTGGTTGTGGAGAAAAAGGAACCCTCCTACACTGTTGGTGGGAATGCAAACTGGTACAGCCACTATGGAAAACAGTATGGAGATTTCTCAAAAAGTTAAAAATAGAAATACCCTATGACCCAGCCATCCCATTACTGGTTATCTATCCTAAGAACCTGAAGTCAGAAATCCCAAGAGTCCTTGCACCCCTGTGTTCATCGCAGCATTATTTACAATAGCCAAGATGTGGAACCAACATAAATGCCCAGAAACTGATGATTGGATAAAGAAGATATGGTATATATACACAATGGAACACTACTCAGCCATAAAAAAGGACAAAATTGGCCCATTCACAGCAACATGGATGGACCTCGAGGGTATTATGTTAAGCGAAATAAGCCAGACAGAGAAAGACAAACTCTATATGACTCCAGTCATAGGTGGAAGTTAGCATATTGACAAGGAGAACTGATCAGTGGTTACCAGGGAAAAAGGGGGATGGGGGGAGGGCACAAAGGGGGAAGTGGTGTACCCACAACATGACTAACAATAATGTACAACTGAAATCTCACAAGGTTGTAATCTACCATAATATTAATAAAAAGAAAAAATGCTGTTGAGATTTTGAAAGAGATTGCCTTGAATCTGTAGACCACTTTGGGTCACATGGACATTTTAACATATTAATTCTTCCAAACCATGAGGGGATGTCTTTCCATTTATTTATGTCTACTTTAATCTTTTTCATCATTGTTGTATAATTTTCAGTGTATAAGTCTTTCATGCCTTTGGTTAAGTTTATTTCTAAGTGTTTTATTCTTTTTGATGCTGTTGTAAATGGGGTTGTTTCTTTAATTTCTTATTCAGATAATTTGTTGTTAGTGTACAGAAATGCAACTGATTTTTGTACATTGATTTTGTATTCCACAACTTTGCTGAATTCCTTTATTCTAATAGATTTTTTGTGGATTTTTTTCGGGTTTTTCACATGAAAGTTTATTTCATCTGCAGAAAGAGATGATTCTACTTCTTCTTTTGTTATTTGGATGCTTTTCATTTCTTTTTCTTACTTATTGCTACGGCTAGGACTTCCAGTATGATGCTGAATACAAGTGGTGAGCGTGGGCATCCTTGTCTTGTACTAAATCTTATAGGAAAATGTTTCCAAGGTTAACTGTGGTCTTTTAATATATGCCCTTTATTGTGTTGAGGTAAGTTCCGTCTATACCTAATTTGTTGGAGTTTGTATCATGAAATTGTGTTGAATATTGTCAAATGCTTTTTCTGCATCTATTGAGATGATCATGTGATTTTTATTCTTCATTTTGTTTATTAACACTGATTGATCTGCGTCTACTGAGCTATCTTTGCATCCTGGGGATAAATCCCAATTGGTGACAATGTAAAATCCTTTTAATATGCTGTTGAATTTGGTTTGCTAATATTTCGTTGAGAATTTTTGCATCTGTGTTCATCAAGGATATTAGCCTATAGTTTTCTTTTCTTGTGGTGTCTTTGTCTGGCTTTGGTATCAAGGTAATGTTGGCCTCCTGAAAAGAATTTGAAAGTGTTCCTTCCTCTTCTGTTTTTTGGAAGAGTTTAAGAAAGATTGGTATTACTTTTCTTCTAATGTTTGGTACAATTCATCTGTGAAGGCATCTGCTTCCAGGCTTTTTTTTTTTTTTTTTAATTTTATTTTTTTCCTTTTTCTCCCCAAAACCCCCCAGTACATAGTTGTATATTCTTCGTTGTGGGTCCTTCTAGTTGTGGCATGTGGGATGCTGCCTCAGCGTGGTTTGATGAGCAGTGCCATGTCCGCGCCCAGGATTCGAACCAACGAAACACTGGGCCGCCTGCAGCAGAGCGTGTGAACTTAACCACTCGGCCATGGGGCCAGCCCCTGGGCTTTTTTTTGGGGGTAAGATTCTTATTATGTACTTAATTTCTTATTTGCTATTGGTCTGCTCAGGCTTCTTATTTTTCTTTTATTCAGTCTTGGTAGACTGTGGGTTTCTAGGAAATTGTCTATTTCATCTAGCTTGTCCAATTTGTTGGAGCATAATTGTTTATAAAAGTTTCATGATTTTTTAAACTTCTATGTCATTGGTTGTAATGTCTCCTCTTTCATTTCTGATTTCATTTATTTGAGTCTTCTCTCTTTTTTCCTTAGTCTACCTGAAGGTTTATTGATTTTGTTTTTCTTTTCAAAGAACCAATTCTTTGTTTTGTCTGTTTTTTCTATTGTTTCTCTATTTTCTGTTTCATTATTTCTCCTCCAATCTTATTTACTTCCTTCTTCTAACTTTGGGCTTAGTTTGTTCTTTTTTCTAGTTTTTTGAGGTATAATGTTAGATTGTTTACCCGAGATACTTTTTCTTTTTAATGTCGCATTTATCACTATAAACTTCACTCTTTGTAGTGTTTTTACTTCATCCCATATTTTGATATGTTGTGTTTTCATTTTCATTTGTCTCGAGATGTTTTCTAATTTCCCTTTTGATTCCTTTTTGACCCAATAATTGTTCAAAAGTTTGTTTAATTTCCATGTATTTGTGAATTTTTCCATTTTTCTTTTGTTCATTCCTACTTTCATTTCATTGTCATGAGGAAAGACGCGTAGAATAATTTCAGTCTTCTCAAAATTTTTAAGACTTGTTCTGTGACTAGCATGTGACAGTCCTGCAGACTGTTCCACATGTGCTTGAGAAGAATGTGCATTCTGCTTCTGTTGGCTCTGATGTTCTATATATGTCTGTTAGGTCCATTTGGTCTATAGTACAGTTCAAGTTGGCTGTTTCTTTATTGATTTTCTGTCTGGATGACCTGTCCATTATTGTAAGTGGGACATTAAAGTCTTCTACTAGGACCGTATTGCTGTCTATTTCTCCACTCAAGTCTGTCAATGTTTGCTTTATATATTTAGGTGCTCTGATGTTGGGTACATATATATTTATAATTACCATATCTTTCTGTTGAATTGACCCTTTTATCATTATTTAATGACCTTCTTTGTTTCTTGTGATGGTTTTTGATATAAAGTCTGTTTTTTCTGATATCTGTATAGCCACACCTGCTCTCTGTCAGTTGCCATTTTCTATCCCTTCACTTTCAGCTGATGGGTGGCCTTAAATCTAAAGTGGATTTCTTATAGACTACACATAGTTGAATCATTTTTTTTATATCCATTCAGCCACTAGATGTCTTTTCATTGGTGCATTTATTCCATCACATTTGGAGGTAAGAACTTACTGTTGCCATTTCATTGTTTTCAGTGTTTTTTATAGGTTTTTTCTCTCTATTCTTCTTTTGCTAACTTCTTTTGTGATTTGATGATTTTTTTGTAGTGATATACTTTCTTCTCTGTTTATGCTTTTTTGTATCTGCAATGGCTTTTTTCTTTGTGGTTATCATGAGGCTAACATAAACCTTATCTTTATAATAGATTTTTTGAGCTGATAATAACTAAACTTCAATTGCATCCACCAACTCTGCACTTTTACTCCC
Source organism: Equus asinus (assembly GCF_041296235.1). NCBI lineage: Eukaryota > Metazoa > Chordata > Mammalia > Perissodactyla > Equidae > Equus > Equus asinus. Next base: position 14,771,407 of record NC_091818.1, read on the forward strand.
CTCACAAACTTTATGTTATTGATATCAAAATTTACTTTTTATATTGTGTATCCATTAACCAATTTTTGTGGTTATAGTTATTCTTAATACTTTCATCTTTAAACTTTTATACTAAAGTTAAAAGTGATTTACACATCACCCTTACAGTGTTACATTATTCTGTATTTGTTTATATATCTATCTTTACCTGTGAGATTTATACTTTCATATACTTTCACATTCTTTCATTTCAGCTTGAAAAACTCCCTTTAGCACTTCTTGTAAGGCAGGTCTAGTTTGATGAACTCCCTTAGCTTTTGTTTATCTGGGAAACTCTTTGTCTCTCCTTATTTTTAAAGGACAGTTTTACTAAATATAGTATTCTTGTTTGACTGAGTTTTTTTTTCCTTTCAGCACTTTGAATATATCACCCCACTTTTTCCTGACCTGCAAGGTTTCTATTGAGAAATCTGCTGATAAGTCTTATGGGGATTTCCTTGTATGTGATAATTCACTTTTCTCCCACTGCTTTCAAAATTCTCTCCTTGTCTTTGACTTTTGACAATTTAATTATAATGTATCTTGGTGTAGACCTCTTTAGGTCCAATCTGGGACTCTTTGGGCTTTATGAATTTGGACATCCTCTCCCCTCCCCAGATTTGGGACGTTTTCATCAATTATTTCTTTAAAATAAGCTTTCTGTCCCTTTCTCATTCTCTTCTCCTTTTGGGACTCCCAACAATGCATATATTTGTTTGTTTTCTTCTTGGTACCCCCATCGTCCCTTAGACTTTCTTCACTCTTTTTCATCCTTTTTTCTTTTTGTTCCTCTGATTAGGTAATTTCAAGTGACCTGTCTTCAGACTCACTGCTTCTTTCTTCTGCTTGATTGTGTCTCCTATTGAAGCTCTGTATTGAATTTTTCATTTAAGTCATTGCATTCTTAAGCTCCAGAATATCTGTTTTGCTCTTTTTTCTGGTTTTTATCTCTTTGTTGAACTTATTTTGGTCATGTTTTATTTTCCTGATTTCATTTAGTTGTCATTGTGTGTTTCCTCATAGCTCACTGAAAAAATAGCTTAAAAATAAAATTTTAATATATTTTAATAGATCAAATTACCAGTGTTTCTCTCCACTTATTGTACTTAACTAAACATCAATATATTAGAAACTTTCAAAGCTGGATAAATGAGGTACACTGAATATCTCAAATATAACTTTTCTGGCCATTTCAATTATTCTTCAATAATCAACTTTTATGTCAGTATTCTTAATATGTCCAATATATTAAATTTATTCCCTTTTCATTTTGTGGTAGATTAGAGTACTATTATTAAATGATCAATCTCTTCCCTATAGGAAAAATATGTATCTGTACCTATTCCCATGTGACTTACATAGATTCCTGTGGAAGAACTACACATTTATCTTCAGCCAACGGAGTATGAATGCAGGTATGTATACCATGGCCAATTAGAGGCTTCAGGAACCAGTGCGTAATTCATTTCTCTCTCCCTCTGCCATAAAACAACACGACTTAGATAGGGGGTGAGATTTTAGCCTGGATTGTGAAATGAAGAAAATACGTAGAGCCAGAACAAAGCTGTCATCAAATCATCACTAATATATACCTTGCATGAAAATTAAACCAAAAAGTCAGTTTGGCAAATAAGAGAGATTTCCCATGACCAAGCTTTACTAATAATTTCAATGATATCAACAATCAAGAGTCACAGGCAAAGAAGAGGCCTAAGACTGCCTAATTGGATCTCCAGGTCTTTCCAGGACAGCATCAGAAAAGCTCTCTGACTCGGAATACTAGAGGAGGTCACCTCACACAACTGGGAGAATTTTAATTATAATATATCTCTACTTTATACTATGAATAATTATACAGCCAATGTGACATTTTTAGAGAAGCATGCATCATAAATTCATCGATTCATTTGTTTTACCAAGGATATTCTGCTAAGAGATCTCCTTAGATAAGGACTCTCTGGCCCTAGCAAATATTATTACCTTTAAGCATGTTTACAAGAAAATAGATCACATAGCACATTTTCTTTCTCTGGGAGCACCCCCTTTATAAGTGGAAAAGAAATGGATCACAGGCCAATTGCTTTAGTCTTTCCTTCATGAGAACATAGGATTTGACAGTACAATTCAACAATAATAGAACTAGCATGTAGTACCTGTATTAATATTAAATGTTAAAATGTATTGATCATTTATTCTATGCCAAGTAGGCGAGAAGCTAGCATACGTTAGAGCCTCACCACCACTCTATGAGACAGATTATCTCTATCATCTACAGTTTTGAGATGAGAAACTATGAATTAAGCAGAGCAAGGTAAAAACACTCATGTCAGGTGCAAAATTTTAAGGGGGCACTAAAAAATTCAATAACCAAGATAAACAATATTTTGATACAATATTTTTAAAAATCTAAAGTAATGTAAAAAATTCACGATGAACGAAGTGTCAAATTTTTTAATTTTTTAAAAAATGAGTACCACTATTATTGATTTTTCCTTTTGCCTCATGCTTTAATATGGTTCAACATAACATTGATACTGATACCGACTTATTGTTATTTAAAATTTGTGGTTTTGTTCATCATAAATTCCTTTCATCAATTCTGATTTTTAAAATATTTCATTAAAGTATTATTTATCAAGGTGCAGCCATTTTGGAGGACAGTTTGTTGATTTGTTACAAAATTAAATATACTCTTACCATACAATTCAGCAATAGCACACATTGATATTTACCCAAAGGAGTTAAAAACTTAAGTCCACATAAAAACCTGCACATAGATGTTTACAGTAGCTTTATTCATAATTGCCAAAACTTGTAAGCAACCAAGATGTCCTTCAGTAGGTGAATGGATAAACACTGGTACATTCAGAAAAATGGAATATTATTCACAATAAAAAGAAATGAGCTATTGAGCCATGAAAAGAATGGAGAAAAGTTAAGTGCTTATTACTAAGTGAAAGAGCTATGTACTATATGATTACAAATTCTTGACATTCTTTAAAAAGACAAAACTATGGAGACGGTGAAAAGATCAGGGGTTGTAGGAGGGAGGGACATATAGGCAGGGCACAGAGGGTTCTTAGGGCAGTGAAAGTATTCTGTTTGATACTATAATGGTGGATATATGTCATTATATATTTGTCCAAACCCCAGAATGTACAACACACAGAGGGAACCCTAATGTAAAAACAATGAACTGTGGGTGATTGCAATGTGACAATGAGGGTTCATCACTGTCACAAAGGTTCCACATTTGTGGGGGGCTGCTGATGATGCATAGGCTATGCGCGTTTAGCGGCAGGCAGTACATGGGAAATCTCTGTACCTTCCTGTTAATTTTACTGTGAACATAAAACTTCTCTTAAAAAAAGCCTTAAAAATATATTATTTATCTTGATTACTAAACTGTTTGTCACTCTTTTAAATTTAATGTGTCTCATCCTGGAACTGGCCCTAAATTGGAGATGAAAAGCAATTTGACAGAACCAGGTTCTGAGACCAGCTATTTGTGACTACACTCTTTATTAGTATGCTATGTTGCTATATGTATCTGTGCTATCATTTGTAGTAATTTTGTATTTGAAAATTACATCATTCACTTGTCATATAGAGTGAATATTAAGTTAATAAAGTAAACTTTTTTGACAAATTTATGAAATTATTTAACCATAGCTATAGCCATTGACTAAATGAAGAAAACGCAAAGAATAAAGGAACATAAATAATTGCCAATTTGAGTAATCAGTCCCCAATAATGGAAGAGTAAATATATGCACTGATCTTCAGTCCTTCTTCAAACCTCACTAAAATGACACAGAAAGACGGAAAAAAGACATAAAACTACCAGGAAAAACAGAACAAGAGACAAAATGGCAGCAGACATGATCAGCAAACAATTTTGAAGATGGCTAATGCATTGGTAATGGGTTTACTCCCTGAAAGAAGCAGAGTAGGCTGAAACCTACATGTCTTCAGAGAGAAATGCCACAAAGAAGCAATATGACTCCTACTACACACTCCGGAAAGATGTGGAAATTCGAGGTATGATATAACTTGGAATACAGTACAACCAGTAGGAGATTAATAAGGTCTTTCTGTAGAAACTGGCCCAGAAAAATTTCACCGGTATGGGGAAATCTACTCTGAATTGGCTGGCTTCCTGCCTGGTCACACTCCAGTGAAATGCATAGATCCATGATCAAATTTTCCAGTTGACTTTTTAGTCCTTACTACACTAATATGAGCAGACATAAAGAGATCACCAGATGTTAAAGGAAAAGCTAGAGACCAAAACAAAGAGGAGATTTGGAGGAAATGAGAGGAAAACAAGAAAATCTAACATTGTATCCTCTGAGAGGTGAGAATAATAAATATAGAATAAAACAAGAACAGATTTCTATAGAAGGAGCTTTCAACAAATAAATAATATTTCACAGAAATTAAAAGTACAATGGTAGAAATTTTGAAAATAAATAGAAAAATCAAAAGATAAAGTCGGTGAAAAGGCAACAAAAATGTAGAACAAAAATACAAAGAGAAGGAAAATAGGAGATAATTTTTTTAAAAATTAGCATCATCCAAGAAACTCTAACATTCAACTACAAGGGAGAAAAATTATCAGAAAATCATGAAGAAAATATCCAGATTTAACAATGACTTCTAAGCACAATGGATGAAAAAGACACGCACCAGGGCACATCACAATGAAATTTCAGTACATCAAGGAAAAAAGAAAGAATCCTAAAATCTTCAAGAGAAAAACAAACAAGCAAGTCATATTAAATGTTCAGGAACAAAAATGGCATCATATTTCTCAACCACCACACTGGAAGCTAGAAGACAATGGAGCAATGCAATTACATTTGGAGAAGAAATGATTACCAACTTAAAATTTGATGCACAAGCAAGTCATAAATAAATGTAAAAGTGGAATAAGGATATTATCAAACAGACAACACCTCAACAGATTACTACTCATACATCTTCTATTAAGAAGCTACTAGATCATGTGCCTCTCCAAACAAGAACTCAGAGAGTGAAAGTCATTGAACACAGAAGAGAGAAATACAAAGGAAATGCCTAGGCTGATGGTTTACCCAAATTCAAGAATGACCACTCTACACCAGATACAGAGGGAAGCCAATTCAGAATGGAGTAGTCAAAAGGCTCCAGGGTTTCATCAAAATGAAATATACAGAATATTTGATGATCTGAGTGCCTCATAACAAGAATAAGATAATTGACAAAGAGAATGTGCCTTGAATTAGTGAAAAATGCATGGAAATGTAAGAAGTGAAAATACGAGATGATTATCAGTGATAGAGATGACTAAAAGTTTTTCAGGAAAGGCAGAATAATCATTAATTTAATGTTATTTACATAGTTTTAATAAGATAAACACTGAATATTAATCTAACCAAAATTATTACATAATTCTACTGGAGGGATTGGAGGATAGGAAGACCATACGTGATGAGGTAGAGATGGGAGGAGGAAAGAGGTCGAAGTCCATCTTTAATTATGGAAAGTCTGTAAGAAAAATTACTAAAACTGAAAAAGAAGAAGTAGCGACATGAGAATAATACTTAGAGATATAATGATTATAACAAAATAAATTTTAAAAAGAAGATAATGAGGAAGAAAGACGAGGAGGAGAAGGAGAAGAGGAAGAAGAGGAGGGAGAGGAGAGAGAGAAAAAGAAAGAGGAGAAAAAAGGGAAGGAAAAAGATGAGAAGTTTGTACAGGAGGAAGATTTCATCCTACCAGATATCAGAACTTTTTATACGACTACCATAATTAAGACGGTGTGGTACTGACATAGGAATAGAAAAATAAATCAATGGAACACAAATGAAGATCTAAGCAGAAACCTCGAAAATGTAGAAAAACACTGTAGTAACATACAAGTAAATTGATACTTGATGGGGCGACCTTGCAGATCTGTCTGGAAATGATGGACTATGGAGAGTACAAAGCCAGAACAATTGTTATTCATATAGGAAAAAGAAAATTATACACTAACCTTGAAATGTATTCCACCCAAGTGGAATAAAGAACTTGAAAACAAACTGATAAAAATCAGAAGAAAATATAAATTATCTTTATGACCTTGGTGTAGGAAAAGATTTCTGATACAGGATAGGAAAAATGCAGATCAAAGGGAAAGACTGACAAATTCAAGTATTTTAGAATTAGAAATAGTCAAACATCAAAAGACATTATAAAGAAAATTAATGGATAAGTTACAGCACGGTCAAGGACATTTGCAAAATTTAAAAGTAAGAAATAATTAAATCCAAAATATATAAAGAATTCCCTCAAATTAATAAATAAGAGGCAAATGAGACATAAAAATGGGCAAATTCACAGATCAATAAAAACTCAATGGCCAAGAAACCTAGAAAGAGAAATCCTCACTAACAAATGGGGAAATGCGAAATAAAAGAACAATTATAAAATATTTCACACTCAGCAGAGTAGCAAAAAATTAAAAAGTTTGACTCTACCAAGTGTAGGTAAGAAGGCAAGGAGAAGTGATTGGGAAATTTTACAGTGCTAATGGGGTTCTAAATTGTCTGGACCACTCAGGAGAAATATTGGGCATTACCTATAAAAATTGAAGGAGCAGCTCCAGGGCCCAGCAATCCTATTTCCAGGTATAAATACTACAAAAACTCCTATCTTTGTGGGCAAGGAGGTACGTACTAAAATTCTTGTTGCAATATTTTTATAGCTAAATTTAATAGCAATCAAAAAATAACAAGAATAAGTAAACACATTGTGCGTATAGACACACGATGGGATACCTATAATAAAATGAATTCGAGCTACATGCATTAGAAATCTCAAAAACCCATTGATGGGAAAAAGCAAGGTTTACATGAATACACACAGGATGATGCAATTATATAAAGTTAGAAACATGCAATATATTTGCTAGGGATATATACATAGTAAAACTGTAAATGCTTCATGGGAATAATAAATAACCAAAAATTTTGTGGTACTTACCTCTAACAGTCAGGGAGGGAAATGTGATCAAAAAAACAGTTTATCAGTGGCTTCAGCGGGATCTGTAAAATTTTACTTCTTAAATGGGATGATGTACACGTGGGTACTATTCTTAGTACCTGAAAAAATCTGAATGCCTGAAATCTTTAATATAGGAAATAAAACATAATCAACTGGTTTTTTTTAAAGATATTTTAATTCTAAGAGGAAAATTATAAAGAAGTGAAATATGATCATAGCATACGAGAATAGATACATGCCGCAGCCTTGAACAATATCTACATCATTGTAAACACTGAATATTAATTTACCCAAAATTTTCAACATGTTTTTATGGGAAGGGTGGGGAGTGAACATATTTTGTAGCAAAATGTTTGTGTACATGAGCTCAATCATCTTCTTCCATAAGAGCAACGTAAAAGAGATTATCAAAACCCAACATTTAGTTAGGAATGCTGAGGTTCAATAAGAATCAGATAAAAGAGTGAATATAGTTGCCTCTGGAAAGCAAGATTCAGGAATTGAAAGGGGTGGCCAGAGGACTGCTGTTTTAAATGATGAGCTTTCAAGGACTGTTTGAGTTTAAAACTATACATGTGTGTTATTTCAATAAGAATAAATTTTAACTTAAAAAATTCAATTAAGAATCTACTTCATACAGAACAGAGTCTGTAAGCTAAATTGAAGCTACACCTAACACTGACCACAGGTGTGAGGCACCTTCCCTCTCTGGCATGCCTGTGTTAATACCCACAGTCATCCGGAAAACTAACGTAATATCTGTCGAGTGAACTCTTAGCCACAAAATCCCAAAACATTAAAATAAAATTTTTTAAAAAAAATTCATTCCCACTACCTGGGAAATCTAAACCAAACAGTAAATATAATATGGAAAAAATGAAATCCATAACTCTGACTGCTCATGTTACCAGCCATTTGTGGAAAAGCAGAAAATAGAGATGCAATAGATGATTAGGTAATTTTGTTCCTACAGTATGTATTCTCTGGTGGATTTATACAGCCAGTCTTGTTTTCAATGACTCAAGAAAAGGAGTCGCTCAGCACCACTATCCAGGGAAATCTATCATGTGTGAGCAACAGAGCACCTGCAGTGACACCATCACACGGATGTGCCAGATGGGCTGAGAACTAAGAATGACTCTTTGGGGGGAAAAAGAGACAGAGAAACAAGTTTTTGAAAAAGTGTCCATTGACACCAGCACACCATGTAATTTCCCAGGATTAGAAAGACTCAGATTCAATAAGAAAACTATTTTTTTCCCATTCTAAATTCTGCGCCATTTCACCTACATTAAAGATGGTCGTGGCACAATGAGAGTTTAATAAAAAGCCAAGAAAACAATTTCTTGAGGGTGTAGAGGAAGATGAGAATATTATCTGTATTACAATAATCACAGAACGTATTTTAATTTTATTCAACTGCATGTAAATATGTGAATATAGTGAGTTGCAATATAGAACAATCTGGTCCTAAATCATTATTTTTGCCAAATCCTGTTTCTTCTATCCCAGGATGATTCTTCTCCCAACATTCACTTCCTTATGTTCTTTTAGCAGCAAAGACATAACGAATGATGAACTCTTCTTTATTGCTTTCCTTTCACCAACTTGAGATCTTCACAGAGTTTAAATTTCATTTATTGGGTATTGTGCTAGACTCTGACGACACACCTAAAAATAACACTACTACATTACTCTACCAGTAACAGCTGACATTTTTGAGTATTTGCTATGTTCTAAGCATTAAACTCGTTACCTTTTTTAATTCTCACAATGAACTTCACATTTCCTGGCTGTATGACCTTGGGTATAATGACTTGATGCCTCAATTTTCTAATCTATAAAAAACGAGGATGACAGTAGTTAGACAATAGTTCTAACTCAAGCAACTATTATGAAAAAATAAATTAGTCAATGTATACAAAGTCCTTACAAAACTCCTTGGCACACAGGAAGTGCTACATAAATGTTAGCTGTTATTATAGTAGGTGACGTAACCCGCATCCGTGACTTTAAATGTCATCTATATGTTCATGACTTCCAAATCTAGCTCACTAGTCCTTATCTCTGCAGAACTTCAAAGTCATGTTTCCAATTGCCTGAGTTCATCTTCACATGGATGTTTAGTGGCCATCTCAGAATGAACACAGCCAACGAGACTCTTGATTTCCTCTCTCCCCAAGAGAAAAGCCCAGCTCCTCTGTCAGTAGACCCAGTAAGTGACAGCAAATGAGAGTCCGTATAGAATAGCATTTAAGCATACAGATTACACAGCCAAGTGGCCTAGGTTCAAATCCATCACTTAACTAGTTGTATGACCTGGAACAAATGACTTACTCTGTAAGTGTCCCCAGCTTCCTCATCTGTAAAGACTGGAGATAATAACAGTGCCTTCCTAGAGTTGTGATGAGGATTCAGTGAGTTAGTATATATACAAATGCTTAGAACAGGGCCAGGCACTTACAGTAAATGCTATATGAAAATTTACATATATATATATATATATATATATATATATATATACTGTTATCATGATCATTAATCACCATCAAGTTCTTCTTAATTACTTAGATCAAACAGCTAGGAGCTATTTTTGATTCCTTCCCTTACCCCTCACACTGAATCCACCAGTGAATTTAATTGGCTTTGTTCCAAAACACAACCCAAATCCAGCTACATAAGCACTACTACCATACGCCCAAGCTGGGGTAAGCCACCATAACTTCATGCTTGACTGTCACAATGGCCTCCCAGGCAGTCCTTCTGCTCCCAAGCTTGTCAGTCCCCTACCCCCACTCACTATGCATCTCCAAACCATAATCAGAAGGACCGTTTTAAAAGTAAGGCAGATCAAATCGCCCTCCTGGTAAAACCTTCCAGTATAACACTCTCCTCACAAAAGGAAATCCAAACTCTTTACTTAGTGGAGTGTCTGAGGGCTGAGAACATATAGCCGGATCGCCACCATGTGAGCTGCAACAGACTATTATAACATGCCGTGCCTTGGTTTCCTCATCTCCAACATGAGGGTAACATTAGTACCAACCTCACAGGCTGCTTTCGTGGACGCAAAATGCTTAGCATAGTGCTGACACACAGCGCCCAGAGTGCATGCGATGACCGTGTTTTTCCACTCCTCCTTCCTCCTCTTTTTCCTCCCTCCCAGCTCCCACTCCCATCACTTGCTCCTCTCCAGCACGACTGCTTTCCATCTGTTCTTTGAATAGGCCAAGTTCATTCCTGCCTTGGTACTTTTAAATGAGTGTCTTCCCACCCAAAATGTTCTTCCATCAGATCCTCAAGCGCCTTGCTCCTTCTTGTCTGAGTGAGCTCAAATGTGTCCACAAAAACCCCTCCCCTGACCCCCCAATCTAAAGTAGACAGCATGACTCCCTGCCACATAAGGCGATTTGAATTCTCTGGATAGCACTTTTCATTATCTAATTTTATACATAATTTATACATAAGTGTTTACTTGTCTGTTTACTAACCTTCTCCCCTACACACCACACACGCGCACACACGAGAGAGAGAGAGAGACAGAGAGAGACCCAAACTCCATGAACGTCAAGATTCTGCTAGTCTTGTTCCCTGTCATATCTTCAAAGTCTATATTAGTTCCTGTTCTATGCTGAGTGCTTGATAAATAGCTATATTTTTCTGTCAGGACATTTTATTTAAGGATATCCTTAAATGCTAACATCAGCAAGACTAATAACATTGGTTCTGATGTCTTCAGAAAGATAGCAATGACATAGGGTGTTTAATGAATACATGGGTGGTAAAGGCATTTCTATTATATGCATATCTAAGGTGAATACATCATAACAGTATAAATGTTAAGGATGCATAACTTTTCTATTTAGGTGCTTTAAAACACTAGATTTGATTTAATACGTGGGCTGTTTAAAGACTTTCTATAAACATAATGTCCATAGACAAATCATCAGATATGTTGCATATTGCATATCAGATCATGTCTACATTTATTGACAAATCTGGGTTTGCCTAGCAGTCTCCAGAGTGGCCTACAAGCAAGGGGAATTTGTCGGGATGATATTAGCGAGGCTGGATTCAGTTGCAAATTGTTTTCTCTCCCTGCAGATGTGCATGAGCTGAGGTGTGAAGTCATCGTCACACTTTGGCACATTACTGAGGTGCTTGGATGGAGGATTTCTAAAATAAATAAGCAAAGAATTAAACTGTGGGAGAGCTTGCAGTGCAGCTGGAAATAGCGGTGTCTGATGAGCGAGCTGAGCCAACAACCAAAATTGAATAAAGCTCTGAAAGGCTGTCCTGCCCAAGCACCCCATTGCACTGCTTCTCTGACATGCGCTTGTGAAGGTCAGGAGCCAGGACAGACTCCAGTCTTACGAATACTGCCCTTCAAGGCCGACATGGTGCCAAATTTAAAGCCAGATGCCTACTTGGAAAGGAAATTAAGAGCCAGCCTGAAACAAGTTACATGAGAATATTATTTATTTGATCACGCATAACTGAAATCCAACCATTTCAGTCTCAAAAGTGCATTGAGTAATCAGGAGTGATGCCATGAATGTACGCTGCAGTAATTAAGTGAGTTTGGTGTGTTAATACGAGATGAATGACTATGCTGCAAATATCTCAAGAGGGCCTGTAGAAACCGAGACTTGATAAGCTACTAACCGAAAACAGTTTTACCTATTAATGCTTTACAGATTTTTATAGAGACATGAATGCTCTATAAATCTCAAAATGGGCCCATACATTCCATAAAGGACGTATTTTCTTGTTTTCTATGAGATGAACATCTTTCTTCAACCAACGACCCTTATAGAAGCTCTCGGCTCTTTTAGAACCCCTCAGCTCTTGATAACTTTATCTGGAAACAACAGAGCCAGAAGTACAAAGAGTGAGGGAGCCCTCTCACTGAAGTAGAAGAGTCACACACATTCACATCCCTGGCATCGAAAGTGGTGACCACAGGAAATGCAACGTTCGTGACATTTTTAAGAGAATATTACAAACAAGGAGAGCTGTTTTTACTTTTAGTTATATACATGGTAAGACTGAGCAATTCTGAGCTTTACTGAGGTAGGACAAACCCTCTTGGAACTAACATAATATTGTAATTTGGTGAATAGTATTTTGTCAGCTATAAAACTTATGATGACGACAGAGAGAATATCGCCTTCTCACTGAAACTCATTTTCTCATTTCTAATATTCAAAAAATCTGTCCTCATTTTACTGAAATACTACCACCAGTTTCCTGGAACTTTCCTCAGCATCTTTCCCTGTAATGTGAGCCAGACCGTGCATCTGCAGTGTCCTTCAATTTTCCCACTGAACTCTGGCCTGGGGTGGGGTGGAGAGTCCACTCAACATGCATTCACTGGAGAGCCTCAGTGCTCCAGTCTGTGTGGAGGCAGTAAGCACTATGACTAGGCACTGGGCTGTACCGACTCTACACCAAGGTTATATTCAAGGTCACAGACAGATGGGGACCAGATATTTCTATTCTCCAGAATGTAAGGTTTATTACTTCCAGTACAACATAACTTTGAGCCAAAACATAAATGGATAATAATTGGAAAAGTGAAGTGAGTGACAAAATTAAATTTCCCAATAAGGCTCTGCAATCATAAAAATACATCGGAAACATGGAAATGTATTAGCACCTGTAAAAATAAGTGTAGAAGCAAGAGTTGAGGACATTGCAGGACATTCCTTGAATCCATAGTACTTTTAAGTTATTGAATTTTGGCTAGAAGTTTAAATATAAGTAAAAACCTAAAAATCATGAAATTATTTCTAACTATTTTCATAGAAGACCATTTGAATTATTATGTTTGAAGCTTATTAAATACAAACTAATGGCATTTTTTTTTACTATTTATACAAATGTAGTCTTCTGAAACAAAAATTCACAATAATTCTTTATCACAGAATTGGCTTCCAAGCTGAGGGTTAGCACTGGCCAGGATCATGATGGAAGTGAGCAAAGATCCTAGCGAAGTACAGGCCAAGTAAACAAGTGTCTTCCTGTTGTCCAGAGACACCTGCAAATGTTCTAAGTTGTGCTGGTCCTAGCTCTCAGATGCTGCTTTTTCCTCTTTCTGAATTAAGAATTCCTATGACCTAGTTAAGCAAATACTCAGTGGAAGGAGAGCCTATATTTAGGGACAAAATGCAGGGGAAAATAACACGCACCTTGTCTTTCTATGACTCATGAAAAACTCTAATCGTGCACTCCTTTCCATGGTCCACACTGGGTTTAAACAGCTAGAGCTTGTCTGCCAGGTAGAAAGACTTAATGTCCCTCTTGCGAAGAAATTAACTGCTGAAACAGACCAAAGTGAAATGGAGTTCTGTCTTCTGTCCTCAATGCAGCCATTTTTCTCTTTTAATCTTGCTCTTCCCTTCAAGCAGAATGAAAACTTGGATCTTTGCCTTTAGCAAATTTCACTTCCAAGGCTCAAGTCCTGGGATCCTCTTTAATTGCAGAGTGAGCTACCCTTGTAGCAACTCTAAAATCAGACAAGTCCACCGCTTAAGAGCAGGCAAGGGGTAAAGTGGTGTTCTGACTCCTAAGTCACACATTGCTCTTGTGGGAACCTGTGCCTCTTTTCCTTATTCAGCACAACCTTGCCGGATTAGTTAATACTACAAAGTTAGCATGGTCCAGACAGTTCAGTGGTAGCAAAAAACACACTCAGGTGTGTAATTCAGGCTTCCCAGCCATCATGGCTATGGCTTTTTATCTTGGCATATGAGGAAGTAGAATGTTGAGGGGAAAACTGGTCCTGTTGTATGCTTCAGCCAATTTACCAGAAATAATCTGCTTCTGCCAAGATGACTCGTCTCTTCCAAAATGATAAGTGAGTTCTTCTACAAAGTAGAAATGTGTGTTTATTGGACAGGAATTAAGGGAAACCTTATGTATTAGTAAGAAACAGAACCAATAGGATAGATAGATGATGATGATAGATAGATAGATAGATAGATAGATAGATAGATAGATAGATGTTATAAGGAATTGGCTCACACAATTATAGAAACTGGCAAGTCCCAAAATCTGCAAGGTGAGTCAGCAAGTTGGAGAGCCTGAACAGCCTATGGCGTAGTTCCAGTTCAAAGGTCTGCAGGCTCTAGGACCCAGGACAAGCCAATGTCTCAGTTTGAAGACTGGGAGGCAGGAGGAATTCTCCGTTACTCAGGGGAGGGTCAGCCTTTTTGTTCTATTCAGGCCTTCAAGTGATTGGATCCGGTTTATTCGTATTATGGAAGGCAATCTTCTTTACTGGGTCTATCAATTAAAATGCTAATCTCATTCAAAAACACTCTCACAGAAACACCCAGAATAATGTTTGATCAACTATCCGGTCATCCCAAGGACCAGTGAAGTGGAGACATGAAATTAACCAACACACGGAGGTCCTAGTTCATCTGATGTGCAGAGCAAACCCCAGCCCAGTCAGCCTGACAGCCAGTCCCCTCCTCACACACTCTTGGCTCCTCCTCACAAAGAATGTGTAGAATGTTTAGACACTTCCTTTCCTTGCTCTTCTTCAACTTGGTGTCAGATTAAACCTCTTCTATTCCACAGACCTAGTTAGAACCTAAAAGTGTAGAGATCCAGATACAACATTGATTTATTCCTTTATAAATATCTCTTTTCCTGTTCCTCTTCACCATTTTGTTTTAATCAATGCTCAGGCAAATGCTAGAAATACGTAACAAACTTTCATTATATGTTATCAGTAAACCTACAATATGTAAGAGCAATAACTGCTATTTCTTGATGTAGCTTCTCAATCAAAAGATGAAGTCACCTGATCTTTTACAAAGAAGCAAAGAAAATTCAATGGAGAAAGGGTAGTATTTTCAATAAATGATGATGCAACAATTGTGCAAAAAAGAAAAAAAAAAAAAGAATCCAGACACAGATCTTAAACCTTTCACAAAAATTAACTCAAAATGGATCATAGAGCTGAAAGACAATGAAAAACCAATACAACTTCTGGAATAAATAAGAGGAGAATATCTGTAAGACTTTGGGCTTGGCAATGAGTTTATTGATATAACACCAAATGTATGATCCATGAAAGAAAAAAAACGATAAATTGGACTATAGTAAAATGAAAAATGTTTTGCTCTGCAAAAGATATTGTTAAGAGAATAGAATGCCAAGTCACACATTGAGAGAAAATATTTGCAAACTACATATCTGATAAAGGGCTTGTATCCAAAATATACAAAGAATCTTTAAACTCAACAAAAGAAAAAAACATCCAATTAAAAAACAGTCAAAAGATCTGGACAGCTCAAAAAAGACGATATATAGATAAAAAATAAGGATAAGAAAAGATGGTCAACACCATTAATTATTAGAGAATTGCAAATTAAAACAGGAATGAGACACCACCACACAGCTATTAGAATAATTAAAATCCAAAAATCTGAGAACATCAAATGCTGGCCAGGATGTGGAGCCATAGGAGCTCTCTTTCATGGCTGGTGGAAATGAAAATGGCACAGTCAGTTTGGAAGAGTTTGGCAGTTTCTCACAAAATTACACATAGTCTTATCATATCATCCAAAAATCATACTTTTAGGTGTTTAACCAACTGATTTGAAAATTTATGGCCACACAAAAACCTGCATGTGAATGTTTACAGTAGTTTATTCATAATCACCAAAATTGGAAGCAACCAAGATGTTCTTCAATAGGTAAATGGATAAATTAGTTGTGGTACATCCATACAATTCAACAATAAAAATAAATGACCTATCAAGTCATGGAAACACATGGAAAACTCTTTAAAGCATAATGATAAGCAAAAGAAGCCAGTCTGAAAGGCTCCCTGTTGTATTACTCCAATTCTATTGCATTCTGGAAAAGGCACAACTGTGGTACTAGTTGAAAGCTGAGTGGTTGCCAGGAGTTTGGAGGAAGAGGTGGAGCGTTGAAAAGGTGAACTGCATGGGTTGTGTTTTAGGGCAGTGAAACTATTCCGTATGAAAATGTAACGCTGGATGCATGATGCATTTATCAAAACCCACAGAAGTTTACAGCAGAAAGAATGAACTTTAATGCACCAAATTTTAAAAAGTTGTTAGGAGTTTGGCAGCTATCAGGATAGAATATGGACTGAAAAAAAAAAAAGAATCTAACATAACCACAACTATATGAAAGAACTTCACTGAAGCGGGCTGGGGGAAGATGCTGAGCCCGGTGGTTTGGAACTGCGTGGGCTCTGTAAGATCGAGGCTCAGGAGCCGCACATCCACGCTGTGCTCTAGCTGCACTTGTTTCCCGCGGGGGTCCAGGCTAACAATTCTGGTACTGCTATGTATGTACACTAGAACTGAGCAACCGAATAAATGATGGAAGAAGCCAGGCTGCTCTCCACAGAAGCACGAGCTTACAGACAAGCAAGGATAGCAGATTGTATTTGATCCATGTAGTAATAGACTAGAGTTAGAAACATCAGTATGAACTTGTATTGAGCTTAATATAGATTCAGATGGTTACATACAAAAATATTTATAGATATGTGGATATAAGCAGGATAGTGTATATCAACACCTCTCCTCCGTCAGCGCAATGGACCTAGAAATAATAACATGCAGGAGCGCCTACCACACCAAGCACCCAGATCCTGGTTTCCAATCTATTTTCTAATAAAAGGAACCAGGGATACTTGGAGAAATTGCTGGTTCTAGGACTGAAGCAGGAAACACATACGATGAGCCTGAAGTATCTTGTCGCGCCAGAAACTAAACAGTGTTAAAAAAAAAAAAAAAAAAACAAGAACCAAAAAGCAGTAATGGGAGTCTATCAAAGGAGCATAGTAGCCAATCTAAAGTTCCCAGTGACCAAAGGTGCACAATTTGAGCAACAAATGAGTAAAGCAGTGTTGGAGTTTAACTCAAAGTGTAAAACAGGGGCCGGCCCGGTGGTGCAGCGGTTAAGTGCGCACCTTCAGCTTCTCAGGGGCCCGGGGTCCGCCGGTTCGGATCCCAGGTACGGACATGGTACAGCTTGGCACACCATGCTGTGGTAGGCGTCCCACATATAAAAAAGTAGAGGAAGATGGGCACGGATGTTAGCTCAGGGCCAGGCTTCCTCAGCAAAAAAAGAGGAGGACTGACAGTAGTTAGCTCAGGGCTAATCTTCCTCGAAAATAAAGAAAGAAAGAAAGAAAAAAGAAAAAAAAAGCATAAAACAAATACCTTTGAGTCCATACTGATATAAATATATGATTGAATAAGTAAACGAAGGAGAAGAAACATACTCCCAAAGCAGAAGAATTCCAAATAATTCCGGTAGACGTGCTCTTGGGGAGGTGGAGATGATGCCCACTGCTGAAGTGCGGCTGTACCTGGTGACTGCCTCCCTAAGGGGCGGTATGAAAAGGGGGGACAAGAGTAACTTTGCGGTGGAGAAACCTGGCATGCTGTCCCTCAGCAAGGTGAGCGAGGTCAGCATCAACGGTGATTAGTCACGTCGATAGTGTGTGTTCCTGATCCGACGTGATGTGCTGAAAATGGTACCTTACCTCTGTGCTCGTCTTCCCCAAAACCCATAACCCCAGGTTAATCATGAGAAAAACAGCAATCAAACCCAATTTGAGGGACGTGATACAAAATGCCTGACCGGTACTTCTCAAAACTGTCAAGATCATCCACAACAAGGAAAGTCTGAGAAACTGTCACAGCCAAAAGGAGCCGAAGGAGGCAGGACAACTAAATGTCATGTGGTGCCCTGGATGGGATCCTGGGACAGAAAAAGGCCAGCAGATGACAATGATGTACCAATATTGATTCATTAATTGTGACAAATGTGCCAAACTAATGTAAGATGTTATTAATAAAGGAAACTGGATACGGGGTATATGAGAACTCTGTACTGCCCTCACAATTCTTCTCCAAATCTAAAACTGTTCTTAAAAAAACATAAGTGTATCATCTAGTTACATACTAACTTTAAACTTTATTCCAAGCATTCCACTACAGTTGTAAAGATTATTATCCGAAGTTCCATTTTGAAATTCATTTTGTAAATATTACTATCTTCCAAATAAGATTATATTATTTATTTTAAGGAGTCAATCACTTAGTTTCTTTTAGGAGATCATTTTTTAAAAATCATATCACATGAAAACCCGAAGATGCCACGTTATCTCAGGGTTTACCCTGCCTCCCATGAATCGATGAGGCTATTTCAAACCAGCCATATCCAACAATGGGAGTTTATGGTTCTGACTGAATTTATTTCCCATGCTCTAACGTTTTTTAGGACTATGTTTCACAAATTTAAATACCGAAATAACAAAATAGAATAAAATAAGATATCAGAGGCTGAGTAAATCTCTGAATTTACTAAGTTAATCTTGTTGCCATCAGGCAAAATCCTCTCTCAGACAGGCAACTGGAAGACCTTCTGTGCTCTTCCCCATATTCAATAACTCCTCTGTCACGGTGCTTTTTACAGTCTGACTTTAATCCTTTATGCTGCTGCTTAATTCCATTTCTTCCTATTATTTTTTCAAGTAAAGATAGAAAACAATTACTGGCCATTTCCTGTATAGCAATCACTCATCTGTGTACAAAGGTTATCCTTAAGTAACCATTCTCTTCAGGGTAAATGAGCATAGTCCCTTTAATCTTTTCAATTCAATTCTTTTGTCTTCTTATAGGTGGTTATTAGCTGAACTTTTTTCTAATTTGCTACGGTCTTGTCTTTAGTTTAGCACCAAAAAATTAAACTTGACATTCAAGACAGTATATTTGAAAACCCTTATGCGATTTTAGAAGAAAAATAGCGTATGAAAAGAATAAGGTTACCTAATTTTATCACTGAGAATGAATTTTACTAAAAACATTTCCAATTAGAATTTCAACCTTCCTTTTGTGCATTTGGATACAAAAGGGAATGTAAAATCGGATAAAATATCACTTTTTAAAGAAGATTCTCCTCCATGTGAATATTAAAAAACAGGCTATTTTTTGGGACACTAGTGTTATGGATTGGTTGGCAAATTTATTCCAATATAAAGTAGTAATAGAAAGAAATATGTGACGTTTGCCACCCTGGCGGCTCTCATTCCAGGCAGCAAGGTTCCTTGAATCTGAAAAGGCTTTCCTTTTCACACACAGTATCTGCTCACAGTATCTGCAGCCACATCGCTTTGGAAACAAAATTTACTGCTTTTGTCAAATAGGCCTAGAGATGCACCACATTGTCTGTGGGCTTTGCGGGTCATCCTCTCCCATACGGCACTTGGTCATTTGGGCCTATGTCAGTAAGATTAACTCATCGCTTTCATAAAGGCAGAGATACTTATGTGATCACAGAGGAGCGATATGTAAAGTACTTGGCACAGGCCTGGCATCTACTAAGGACTCAGGAGAAAAGCTAGCCCTCTCTTAAAAAGGAATTTGCAAATTACAAACGTGAGGCCTTGTAACCATGGTAGAAAGATTTCTTCCCACTTTGTAAATGACGACTTTTTTTCTGACAAATACTGTTGCTTGGTTATCTGGAATTTATTTCAACTACCTGTAGGACTCCCATCCCTGAGGTTTACTAGAGGTGAAGTTGATATCCTCCAACTAAGCTCTAAATGGGGCCACACCCTTAACTAGTTTGCAAAACCAAACTGGTTTCACCTGGTGGTTAGGGTGCTAAGTGCTCTGACCTTTGACTTCCTCTGCACCTCTCCCAGGGTCTCAGTCCTATGAAATGCCCACCTGTGAGCTCCTTGCCAGAGGCCACGGCTTCACGCTTTCGTTCCGGCCTCAGTTTCCCCCTCCTCCCTTTCTCACAAGCCATGGAATGAAGCCTTCCCTTCTCCCACCCACAAAATCTTAGCATCTTCTCTCTTCAAACTTAACACATTCCCACCTGGTCCATGATACGCTGAGATACTGACACACCACCAACCCAGTGTAGCCAGGGTGGTGACTGTGTGCATGATTTCTAACAACAGAGAAATAAATATTGGACATATGGCCATAATACAATGTGCCCATGAGGAAGCCTTCTCAAACACACAAATCAAGGATGTCTATCTCCTCCTCCGGGGCTCGTTAAATGCCCTTGAAGACATGACCCCTATCTTTTAGGTACTCTGCTGATCCTCATGCAGTTTTCAAGACTACCCAAAGGGAGAAGAATAATGTTGGGGATTAGGAAAGGAGTTTGGAAGAAAACGGAGTAGCCTGAGTCTCTGTTTATCAATATTTATCTGTAAACAATGAGAATCGGAGGTAAGGATTTCAGATCTACAGTACAGTTTTGGCTAACATCCAGTTAATTGAGATGAATTTGACATTTGTTGCATGAAGCATCTGGAGAACCAAACTTTTCACAAGGCCTCACCAAAGAATTTCCTTTTTAGGGATTTTCCTTTTCAAGAATGATTATGTTTTTCTTTTTTAAACCTAATCTTCCCAAACTCCTTCCTCACACTTGGACATGCCCAAACCAAGATGCACAAGCCCAGAACTGTTGCTAAGTAACAATTCTGCTTTGAGAATACCTTTTAAAAATATATACATACTTTTAAAAAAATATATTCAGGGTTCACCTTTGGATTTTCTGCATATTTGAATCTTCTTGATGGAAGCGATACGTCACAAGATATGGCTTATTTATAGGAGTCTCGATCAGGCAGCCCATGAGGGGAGTGATGAAGAAAGCAGCAGCTGAGCACAGGGAGTGCCAATCTCTGTTTCAGGGCTGCATCATAGCTTTCATCTCACACCTTGAGAGGCCTTGTCAGAGGAAAGGAACCCAGCATGACAGCTTGGTCACATCCCCTCTATTGGGAGCTGTACTCAGGACTGCGGTGTGCATGGCAGGAATCCTGCTTTAGGAATGCATGCAACTTCTGCTCAAACCGACACATTCAAAAAACCAAAATGGTACACAGGGAGCGCTACCCAAATCAGACTTACATCCTTTTACAAAGAGATTCATTTTTCAAACCGTGCTAAGGGGGCATCTAAACCACCTGTCTTCTGCTTCACAGTTGCCTGTCATGGAGGGTCATCTGACTCAAGAAAGGAAACATTTCCATTTTATAAATAGAAAGGGCATTACAAATATATTTTGCCTAAAGAAAAATAATAACGAGATAAATAAACTCAAATTTTGGTAAAGTGTCAGCCAAAATATTTCCATCACTGTCAGTTTGAGTCAGTCATGCGGCATTCCAAAGTTAACAGCTTGAGGCTGCTGCTAAATTGGGATTATAAAAGATGTCTTCACACTCAGGGTCTGGATTTCTAAGGAAGAAGCAGGATGAATTTCCCCTACTCTGTATAAAAGAAAGACTGAAAATTACCTGAAGGGGAGCAATCCTGCCTGTGTTTAATTTTAGTTACAATAAACCCACCCACACCCAACCAACTCCGCCTCCAGAAGTAAGCGCTCTACTCCACGGGGTGAAAATACCACCCACCCACACCCAACCAACACCGCCTCCAGAAGTAAGGGCTCTACTCCACAGGGTGAAAATACCACCCACCCACACCCAACCAACACCGCCTCCAGAAGTCACTGGTCTACTCCATGGGTTGAAAATACAGTGGTATTTACAGCCATTCAGTGGTTCCAGAGCTGAATTGCTTGCGTTTGAATCTTTCGTCCCCCAGATGCCTCTGTGACAGTTAGCAAACCACTTCACTTCCCTGTACCTCAGTATCATCTATAAAACGCAGATAATGATAAAGACCTCAGGGTCTCAGGTGAGTGTTCAGCATATAGATCAACAAACATTAGCTATTACTAACAGAAATGCCCAAAGCATTTTCTCTGAGCCTTTTTTACAGAACATGCCACTCACAACCCTGGATTTCAGTTCCTAGTGCGCACATCTTACCACCTCAAAATGCTGTGAGGTTTGCTCTTCGTGAAACAAATGAAAGATCCCCTTCTGTTCCTTGCAGTGAACTCTTCAGAGTAAAATGTTTCGCAAATCTCTAAGAACATTCCATTTTGTTTAATGAAGACCATATTCTTTCAACTCACTTATTGATCACTCATCACTCTGCGTCAAGGTTTACCAATATTTAATTTTCATGTATTTGTAATTTAAATTATAGGCCAACAGGAAACACTTCTGCTTTAAAATTACTCAAATTGGGAATGTGAAATCTGCCCTGTTCAGAACGAGGGCAATGTGGAGCAAGGTGCTTCAGGAGGAATTGCCATGAAAACCTGGCAGCCAACTTTGGGGAGTGCTCCCTTTTTCTGGAGGTGACTCTCACGGACCTGGTCTTCTGCACGACGGTCAACCCCCAGCGCTAAGGCGGACTTGTCAGCCGCGGCAAACATAGAGCGAACACACACAGCTCTCTCCACAGCCTGCCATGTGTTTATAAAAAGCATGGGTTGCAATAAATTTATTAACTTTTGCACTTAAAATTGATAAGAATACTTTTGTTTTACTATTTAGAAACATAGCTGTTTCTTTCTAAAGATTTTATTTTTTCTTTTTCTCCCCAAAGCCCCCCAGTACATAGTTGTACACTCTTAGTTGCGAGTCCTTCTAGCTGTGGCATGTGGGACGTCGCCTCCGCGTGGCTAGACGAGCAGTGCCATGTCCGTGCCCAGGATTCGAACCAAGAAACCACTGGGCCACCTGCAGCAGAGTGTGCGAACTTAACCCCTAGCTTACGGGGCCGGCCCCTTGCAGTTTCTTGATCAACATATTCAACATGCATATCTTTTAATTGTCACTAACACCGCCCATTTTCTTGCTCACATGAACAACTAGGGACAGCAGCGGGATGCTAAGCTGGAATTACAGTGAGATGCTCTTTCTCCTCAATGCCTGAACACAGGTGCCCCCTGATGATGCGGGAGGTTTGGACCAGGAACGACTTCTGCCCTCGGCCTGTGTGGATCTTTTCCCAAAAGGCATCAGAACTGCGTAAGTAAAATCCCACAGAACTCAGGAAATAGAGCAATCTTTACTCATACTGTAAGTAGTTTTATCTTAGGGGATAGGATTTTGTTTTAATCAAGCAGTTTAACATAGACTAGCCTGCCTTTGAAGAAATAAGACTCGGTGACAACTGTCAATCAGATTAGACTTTTTAAATGATTATAATCTGAGTTCACTATAGTTATAGGAGCAATTATGACAATTCCCACAAATTTATTCTACAGG